>NC_062525.1:22870812-22920812 GCF_022655615.1 Tachysurus fulvidraco
ACTGTGCGTGCGTGCGTGTGTGTGTCTGTCAGACTGTTCGTGCGTGCGTGTGTGTGTCTGTCAGACTGTTCGTGCGTGTGTGTGTCTGTCAGACTGTGCGTGCGTGTGTGTCTGCGCGTGTGTCTGTCAGACTGTGTGTCTGTTCGCGCGTGTGTCTGTCAGACTGTGCGCGCGTGTGTCTGTCAGACTGTGCGCGCGTGTGTCTGTCAGACTGTGCGCGCGTGTGTCTGTCAGACTGTGCGCGCGTGTGTCTGTCAGACTGTGCGTGCGTGTGTGTGTCTGTCAGACTGTGCGTGCGTGCGTGTGTCTGTCAGACTGTGCGTGCGTGCGTGTGTCAGACTGTGCGTGTGTGCGTCTGTCAGACTGTTCGTGCGTGCGTGTGTGCGTCTGTCAGACTGTGCGCGCGTGTGTGTGTCTGTCAGACTGTGCGTGCGTGCGTGTGTCAGACTGTGCGCGCGTGCGAGTGTCAGACTGTCCGTGCGTGCGAGTGTGTGTCTGTCAGACTGTCCGTGCGTGCGTGTGTGTGTCTGTCAGACTGTGCGTGCGTGCGTGTGTGTGTCTGTCAGACTGTTCGTGCGTGCGTGTGTGTGTCTGTCAGACTGTTCGTGCGTGCGTGTGTGTGTCTGCGCGTGTGTCTGTCAGACTGTGTGTCTGTTCGCGCGTGTGTCTGTCAGACTGTGCGCGCGTGTGTCTGTCAGACTGTGCGCGCGTGTGTCTGTCAGACTGTGCGCGCGTGTGTGTGTCTGTCAGACTGTGCGTGCGTGCGTGTCAGACTGTGCGCGCGTGCGAGTGTCAGACTGTCCGTGCGTGCGAGTGTGTGTCTGTCAGACTGTCCGTGCGTGCGAGTGTGTGTGTCTGTCAGACTGTGCGTGCGTGCGTGTGTGTGTCTGTCAGACTGTTCGTGCGTGCGTGTGTGTGTCTGTCAGACTGTTCGTGCGTGCGTGTGTGTCTGCGCGTGTGTCTGTCAGACTGTGTGTCTGTTCGCGCGTGTGTCTGTCAGACTGTGCGCGCGTGTGTCTGTCAGACTGTGCGCGCGTGTGTGTGTCTGTCAGACTGTGCGTGCGTGCGTGTGTCAGACTGTGCGTGCGTGCGAGTGTCAGACTGTGCGTGCGTGCGAGTGTGTGTCTGTCAGACTGTGCGTGCGTGCGTGTGTGTGTCTGTCAGACTGTTCGTGCGTGCGTGTGTGTGTCTGTCAGACTGTTCGTGCGTGCGTGTGTGTGTCTGTCAGACTGTTCGTGCGTGTGTGTGTCTGTCAGACTGTGCGTGCGTGTGTGTGTGCGCGTGTGTCTGTCAGACTGTGCGCGTGTGTCTGTCAGACTGTGCGCGTGTGTCTGTCAGACTGTGCGCGCGTGTGTCTGTCAGACTGTGCGCGCGTGTGTCTGTCAGACTGTGCGCGCGTGTGTCTGTCAGACTGTGCGCGCGTGTGTCTGTCAGACTGTGCGCGCGTGTGTCTGTCAGACTGTGCGCGCGTGCGTCTGTCAGACTGTGCGCGCGTGCGTCTGTCAGACTGTGCGCGCGTGCGTCTGTCAGACTGTGCGCGCGTGCGTCTGTCAGACTGTGCGCGCGTGCGAGTGTGCGTCTGTCAGACTGCGTGCGTGCGTCTGTCAGACTGTGCGTGCGTGCGTGTGTGCGTCTGTCAGACTGCGTGCGTCCGTCTGTCAGACTGTGCGTGCGTGCGTGTGTGCGTCTGTCAGACTGTTCGTGCGTGCGTGTGTGCGTCTGTCAGACTGTTCGTGCGTGCGTGCGTGCATCTGTCAGACTGTTCGTGCATGCGTGCGTGCGTCTGTCAGACTGTGCGTGCGTGTGTGTGTCTGTCAGACTGTGCGTGCGTGCGTGTGTCTGTCAGACTGTGCGTGCGTGCGTGTGTCAGACTGTGCGTGTGTGCGTCTGTCAGACTGTTCGTGCGTGCGTGTGTGCGTCTGTCAGACTGTTCGTGCGTGCGTGTGTGCGTCTGTCAGACTGTGCGTGCGTGTGTGTGTCTGTCAGACTGTGCGTGCGTGTGTGTGTCTGTCAGACTGTGCGTGCGTGCGAGTGTGCGTCTGTCAGACTGCGTGCGTGCGAGTGTGCGTCTGTCAGACTGTGCGTGCGTGCGTGTGTGCGTCTGTCAGACTGTGCGTGCGTGCGTGTGTGCGTCTGTCAGACTGTTCGTGTGTGCGTGCGTGCGTCTGTCAGACTGTTCGTGCGTGCGTGCGTGCGTCTGTCAGACTGTGCGTGCGTGTGTGTGTCTGTCAGACTGTGCGTGCGTGCGTGTGTCTGTCAGACTGTGCGTGCGTGCGTGTGTCAGACTGTGCGTGTGTGCGTCTGTCAGACTGTTCGTGCGTGCGTGTGTGCGTCTGTCAGACTGTTCGTGCGTGCGTGTGTGTGTCTGTCAGACTGTGCGTGCGTGTGTGTGTCTGTCAGACTGTGCGTGCGTGTGTGTGTCTGTCAGACTGTGCGTGCGTGTGTGTCTGTCAGACTGTGCGTGCGTGTGTCTGTCAGACTGTGCGTGCGTGTGTGTGTCAGACTGTGCGTGCGTGTGTGTGTCAGACTGTGCGTGCGTGTGTGTGTCAGACTGTGCGTGCGTGCGTGTGTGTGTCTGTCAGACTGTGCGTGCGTGCGTGTGTGTGTCTGTCAGACTGTGCGTGCGTGCGTGTGTGTGTCTGTCAGACTGTGCGTGCGTGCGTGTGTGTGTCTGTCAGACTGTGCGTGCGTGCGTGTGTGTGTCTGTCAGACTGTGCGTGCGTGTGTGTGTCTGTCAGACTGTGCGTGCGTGTGTCTGTCTGTCAGACTGTGCGTGCGTGCGTGTGTGTGTCAGACTGTGCGTGCGTGCGTGTGTGTGTCAGACTGTGCGCGCGCGTGTGTCTGTCTGTCAGACTGTGCGCGCGCGTGTGTCTGTCTGTCAGACTGTGCGCGCGCGTGTGTCTGTCTGTCAGACTGTGCGCGCGCGTGTGTCTGTCTGTCAGACTGTGCGTGTGTGTGTGTGTGTGTCCGAGTGTGTGTGTGTGTCCGTGTCCGAGCGTGTGTGTCCGTGTCCGAGCGTGTGTGTGTCCGTGTCCGAGCGTGTGTGTCCGAGCGTGTGTGTCCGTGTCCGAGTGTCCGTGTGTCCGAGTGTCCGTGTGTCCGTGTGTCCGAGTGTGTGTGTCCGTGTGTCCGAGTGTGTGTGTCCGTGTCCGAGTGTCCGTGTCCGTGTGTGTGTGTCCGAGTGTGTGTGTGTGTGTCCGAGTGTGTGTGTGTGTGTCCGAGTGTGTGTGTGTGTGTCCGAGTGTGTGTGTGTCCGAGTGTGTGTGTGTGTGTGTCTGAGTGTGTGTCTCTGAGTGTGTGTGTCTCTGAGTGTGTGTGTCTCTGAGTGTGTGTGTCTCTGAGTGTGTGTGTGTCTGAGTGTTTGTGTGTGTCTGAGTGTCTGAGTGTGTGTGTCTGAGTGTGTGTGTGTGTGTGTGTCTGAGTGTGTGTGTGTCTGAGTGTGTGTCTGAGTGTGTGTCTGAGTGTGTGTGTGTGTGTGTGTGTGTGTGTGTGTGTGTGTGTCAGACTGTGTGTGTGCGTGTGTGTGTGTGTCAGACTGTGTGTGTGTGACAGTGTGTCACTGTGTGTACACTTTTTACGATGTATGTTTGGTTCTGTCAGTGTTATATCAAATTACTCAAAACAACAAGGTCTGTGTGTTCCTCTCTCTCTGTCTTCCTCTCTGTATCCTTTTGTCTGCTTCTCTCTCTCTCTCTCTCTCTCTCTCTCTCTCTCTCTCTCTCTCTCTCTCTCTCTGTTGAGGTTTTAAGGATTTTGTTCTCTCTACATGGGATATGATATTCTGTAATCTTGACCTCTGGGGATTTTGTTGGCTGTTAGAATAAAGGTAGTGATTCTGGACCTAAAAGCAGGTTTGTCCTGTGATTAAATTGGCCTTTAATCAAAAAGTCTCTGTATCTGATCACTGTTATGTTTTCTCTGCTCTCTCACAGGCCAAGTCATGTATATGTCACATGTGCGGCGCTCATCAGAACCGACTACACTCATGTCTCCACTGCGTCTTCTTCGGCTGCTTCACAAAGAAACACATCCACGAGCATGCCAAAACCAAGAGACACAATTTAGGTAAGACGCAGATAGGAAAACACCAACAGACGTGAACACACACACATTTCAAACACACAAATGATAAATATAAATATTTGCTATCAGATCTGAGACTCGAGTCAGAGGTTCATGCCCAGTTTTTCTAAAGCTAGGATAGAGTTTGTTCTCATTCCCTTTCGAGCCTCTAGTAGCTCAGAGGCCTATAATCATCTCCTCTTCTTAATGAGGTGGGATGATCCTTTTCACCACCAAACAAACAATACACACAAACAGACTGATAAGAGGGTAATTGTACAGTAATGGGGAGTGTGTGCGTGCGTGTGCGTGCGTGCGTGTGCATGCGTGTGTGTACGTGCATGTGTGTACGTGCATGCGTGCGTGTGTCTGCCTGCGTGCGTGTCTGCGAGCGAGTGTGCGTCTGCCTGCGTGCGTGTCTGCGAGCGAGTGTGCGTCTGCCTGCGTGCGTGTCTGCGAGCGAGTGTGCGTCTGCCTGCGTGCGTGTCTGCGAGCGAGCGTGCGTCTGCGTGCGTGCTACTGCGTGTGTGCATGTGTGTCTGCGTGCGTGTGTGTGAGGCGGGATGATCCTTTTCACCACCAAACAGACAATACACACACAGACTGACAAGAAGGTAAGTGCTGTGGAGTGTGTGTGCGTGCGCGTTTGTGTGTGTGCGTGCGCGTTTGTGTGTGTGCGTGCGACTGCGCGTGTGCGTGCGACTGCGCGTGTGCGTGTCTGCGAGTGCGTGCGTTTCTGTGCATGGCTGGAATTTGGAGAGTGATATATTTACTATACCTGGATTGTGGATCACAAGCTCGGGTCACTGTGTGAATATGACGTTGCCGTTTCTGCTCACTGTGCTGTTTAGCTCCTGATTCAGAAAGTGTTGGGTTTTTTTTTCCCAGCAGCTCTGACAGAACTGCAGCTTCTGGTTCCTATTAATGTGATTTATTCCTGTAATAGTAACTTAAACATGGTCTTGTAAGGAGATCTGTTTGTAAAATTGAAAGGCAAAATGATAGTTGAGCTTGAAGTTTGTCAGCCTGTGTGAGGCTTCAGGACAGAAGACGGGGAACAGAAGAGCTGGTGTAAAAGTGACGCCAGGAAAATACTTTTTGATTCGTATGCCACAGGATTATGGAGTAAATTGTAGGATGAGAGAAATAAAACAAAACATGATGGTCTTTTAAACCCCCACACAGACACAGGCCTGAGTCTGGAATCTGGTACAAATGGCTGCCAGCATCCCCACATTAATATTACATCTTGACTGATGACCGCTTCAGCCATCTGTCAGGTCGAAGGTGTGTGTAACTGACTTAACACTGGCGCTTCCGTGTTAGCCGCTAGCACGCTGGAGCCTAACTCACCAACAAATAATTATGATAGCTGTGTTCCCCAACCAGCCTTGTGTGTCTGCTCTCGCCCTCTGGAGTTTTATATTCAGTCTTTAATTAGGTTAGGTGTTAACTGGGATTAGGTGGGAGGGGTAATTAACTCCTCTTAATCAACGCACTACAAAGGAACCAGTGAAAAATATCACCACTTCTTTGGAGTTCTGTCTTGTCACAATAAAGGAAGAGGAAAACTTTCATTTGTTTTCAAGGCTGTTTACTTTTCTTTTCTTTTCTGTAGCTGTACACTCTGGCTTCATTCGACTAACTCGAGACTCGTTTGTGATCTCAGCGTGCTTTAGCACCATTTCCCTGCTCAGGTTTCCATGGTTACCACAGGGCCTGCTATGATGTTGGTTTATTCTGGTCGTTTGTGTGTGAGGTGAGAAATCCTCACCGATTTACACACACGCACATACACACACTCCCTAAAACCTCTCACCATTTAAAGGTGTAACATGACCACTCATGCGGTGGAGAGAAGGTGGCTGTTATGTTTTAGTCCCCTTCCTTTCAGTGAGATGGGGCTGTCCATTAACTCCACTCATTTCTGTTTAAAGACCGTAGTGTTATTTGCCTGCAGCTCATTTTCACAAGAATAAGTGGAATAAGGAATTAAAACCTTTGGGCAATGGGCACAGTGTGGTGTGGTGTGGTGTGGTGTGGTGTGGTGTGATGTGTCCCAGACACAAAGTGGGGTTAATGTTTCTAGTTGGAGTTCTTTCTTGAAGACCACACCCAGAAATCTTTCATTTGTACCACAATATTAATCAGTATTAATAATCTTTTATTTATTATTAAAGACCCGTTATGATAACCAACATGACACCAAACTGTGTGTTCTTTACCTTGTTTTTCACACGATTCTTATAAAATATGACCATCAAACTTTGTTCAGTGTTTGACCTGAGCTCACTCACCACTCTAGGTCTGTGTGTGTGTCTGTGTGTGTGTCTGTGTGTGTGTCTGTGTGTGTGTCTGGCTGTGTCTGTATGTGTGTGTCTGGCTGTGTCTCTGTGTGTGTGTCTGGCTGTGTCTCTGTGTGTGTCTGTGTCTGTGTGCCAGTCTGTGTCTGTGTGCCAGTCTGTGTGTGTTATGATATCCAACGAAAGCTGCAGCACAGGCAGCACCGTTCATGGTCATATGGAATTATGCACCCAGACCAGGAATAACTCGGTTTCAAATGCCAACCCTTTTATTTACCGTGAGAATTCACCTCTCGATCATCCTATCTGCTACCAGTCCACCTCAGGCCACCACAGACACTGATTCCCACAGGGATGTTGGACTGCTACAAACATTAGCAAGGCTAACTTTAGGGGGGGGGGGGGGTCATGCTAGATTTATTAAGGATGCCAGATCACATTGTTTCACACAACACTGGGATTACTACAAGTGTGTTAAGAAAGGTTGAATAGGGAAGATCTTGTAACAGAGGCCTGACCAATCACAAGCCATTTTACAGGACACATGGGAGGATGTAGACAGGCAGACACTGCAGCTCTGATGACGTCAGTGTGTTTACAGCAGTGGTGCTCAGTTACTGTACACTCTGAACACAAACACACAGCAGGGTACAACACAGTGCTGCAGACCAACAACATGGACAAACACAAAGCAGCATCCTACCACCTGAGGAGAATGGGGACGGAAGCCAAAAGGAAATGCAGGAACAAGATCGAGACCCAGTTGAAACGTGCAGAACCCAGGAGTGTGTGGCAGAGCATGCAAAAGGTCACAGAATAAAACTCCAGGATAGAATATGTTCTGTTCAGACCTTGAGCCATCAATGGGGTTCATTTCAGAAGAGGATGTGAGGACGCTGCTATACAAACTCCACACTTGTGCCTCCCAGAACCTCCGGCGTTCTTATAGCACTCACTTCTACTCTTTTAATGTAAACGTTTCCTCACAGAAAACTTCAGATCGTCCACCCAACATCCTGCTGTTACCCTAGAAACGACGATGCGCTCGAAAGAGCGCGTTAACCTAAAGCCGTGATGTTGAATCTGTGCCGTTAGAGAAAATGAATGAACATTTCAGACTAATTAAATCTCAAAGCATATTATTGAGTACAGATATTAATAAAGCTCGTGTAAGGTTTAAGCACGCTCCGCCGTAGCCGTGTCACCGGGGTTTGTATTGTGGTGCGATAAATAATAAAGACCAACCTAGTAATTAATTACGAGGAAGGATAAAAAGGAGAGAAGGAGTTATACACCACGAGGCGTACGCATTATGCTTCCCCATTAGAATACACAGGTCCTTTCTTTGTGTGATTAATTTGGAACAATGTAAGTAAAACCCCACCAGACCGTAGCGCCCTAAAATAATGAGCCCCTTTGTATTTACGATCCCGCTCCAGCTTACGCAGAGTGAAGCTCGACGCACTTTAATCCAATCCTTAAAACCTAGTGGATTTAAAATGGCAGCAAATGAAATCTTCTTTGTAATTTGTTTAAAAGTGTAAGACACTTCATACACACACACACACACACACACACACACACACCATTCATTCAGAAGCCTGCTTGTGTGGTGTGTGTGATCAGTGGTGTGTTATGAACAGATGTTTTTGACAGGATGCCACGGTGGTCTGGCATCTTTTCACAGCTTCAGCTCTCCAGGTACTGAAGATTTAAGGAGGTTTTGGTCCATAACTAATTCTGACTTTGCTCTGAAATGCTATCGATCCTGCTTGTGAACAGCAAAATAGGGATTATTTTAAATACTTAAAGAAATGCATTAATTCTGCTAGTTTCAGCAGGTTTCCATTCCCCGTTAGGGCCGTGATCCTGAATCTGACAGTGTTAGCATGCAGCTAGTCTGTCATCGTTAATATGACGGCATCTACAAACAGTCTTCACCTGGTGTGTGTGTGTGTGTGTGTGTGTGTGTGTGTGTGTGTGTGTGTGTGTGTGTGTGTGTGTGTGTGTGTGTGTGTGTGTATAAGAGAAACCGACCTTAATCACGTTTCCATGGGAACAAAAGTGCATGTATCTTCACTGCGGGTACGGGGTGGAAGTATCTGATTGGACAACTCATGGTTTACATTACACAAACTTCTCACATCAAACAGACGACCGAAACTAATGAATAATTCATATCGCTCCTGAGTGACAGTCTAATACCAGATAATCAGTAAGCAACCATTCTCTTTCCCAATATGAGATTTATTTCCTGGCGCTCACAGGAGTGTGTTCCTGTGTCTCTCTGCAGTTATTATTACTGTCCCTTGAATTTGTTGTGGTGAGTGACGTGCAGTGTTTAACACGGGGGGGGGAGGACAAGAGACCATAATTAATTCTAATGGTTTTCCTTCCTGTTCTCTCTCTCAGCTATAGACCTTTTGTATGGAGGAATATACTGTTTTGTGTGCCAAGACTACATATACGATAAAGATATGGAACAGATCGCCAAAGAAGAACAAAGGAAAGCATGGAAACTGCAAGGTAACGGTTTTTTCAGATCCCTTACACCTGCCTTTGGCTCGCGTAGTGATGTTAAGAAATCGCTAATGCAATGAAGGAGCTCCGCAGAGCGGAGCGTGTGTCTGCTTAACACTAATGTCTGTATGCACCGCTCAGCACTGACCTTATAATTATAGTCAATGAGTCGATGAGATTCAATGTGGTGCCTTTTTTTTTTAATTAATATAATTGCTTAACCTTTTATTTGTGTTGGAACATGTAGCAGGAACGTAGCACATTGTTCGAGCTGCCCGTGATATGATATTTGCCGTAATACCCGAACATGCCTGACCTCTGTTATCATAACGAATTTTTAGGAATCGGAGAGAAATATTCCACGTGGGAACCTACAAAGCGAGAGCTGGAGCTGCTGCGACACAACCCCAAACGAAGGAAGATCACCGCAAACTGCACCATAGGTTAGTGCTCGGCTTCCCGTAAACCGCTCCGCGTGTAGGATCCAGGGCGAGGTCCGAACCTCGAGGCGCACTGGCAGCATGTGCCTCGTGGTCTGGAAAGTTCACTGCAGTTTAATCTCTCCAAATTAGTTTTCACTCAGGTTGTATGTGAGGAGATTGCAGAACACAGAAAGGTTTCAGATCACCTCCTTTACTGGGCGCACACACACACACACACACGCGCAGCTGTCCCTCCCTCTCTCTGTCCCTCTTAGAATCATTTAGAAACACACACACACTGTGATTTGGGAACCGGATATGACTCTTATCCTGAGATGGGAAAAAATTGTCCTCAGGCATGTACAATTACACACAGTGTGACATGCAGCAAATGTTCAAGGTGTCTGTCCTGATCTATGGTGAGATGTGGGGTTTTTTCTCTCTTCCACTTAAAAATATTCTCTAAAGCAGCAGTCATTAAACTGGAAGCCATGAACAAGCAGGTCAGTGATGAGCTCCAGTCCGATAACAAGGCCTCTTCTGCTCTGTGCTTCAGTCAGTGCGTTCTTGCTGGGTTTAAGGGCCAATATTGAAACTAGAGATTTTATTTAAATACCCTTTATATTATTTTAACAAAATTCTTTCTTTCTTTCTTCTCTTTCTTTTCTTTCATTCGTTCTTTTTTCATTCGTTCTTTTCTTTCGTTTGTTCTTTTCTTTTTTCTTTCGTTCTTTCTTTCTTTTCTTTCGTTCGTTCGTTCGTTCTTTTCTTTCTTTCTTTCGTTCGTTCTTTTCTTTCTTTCTTTCTTTCTTTCTTTCTTTCTTTCTTTCTTTCTTTCTTTCCTATTTTACTTTCTTCTAAATCCTCTCTATCATCCCAGCACAGATGCTCGCAGTTGGACAGTCTTGTTTTCTGTCCCTCTGTCTGTCTCCTTTAACTAGACCGGAAGCGTGTGAGCGAGCAGGTGTCTGTTGTGTGTAGATTTGGAGTGAGGCCACGTTTATGCTCTCAGGAAGACCTTGGCCTTCTGGCCGGCCCGTGTCTCAGTTCAAGCCCTGCAGGGTTTAGGGGAATCACTTGGTCCCCATCACTTAGGGACTTTAAACTAAATTCCCAGAGAGAAGCAAGCGTCCATTCGTCCTCTCTGTGTGTGTTTCTGTCTCAGGTCTGAGGGGTTTGATAAACCTGGGCAACACATGCTTTATGAACTGCATTGTCCAGGCTCTGACTCACACCCCGCTGCTGAGGGACTTCTTCCTGTCTGACAGACACAAGTGTGAGATGCAGGCCAACTCCTGTCTTGTGTGTGAGATGTCCCAGCTTTTTCAGGAGGTGAGATACAGTATCTTTTTTTTTTTTTTTTACTACTACTTTGAGTACGACATCTACTTTGATGTCGATCTGCGCTGTGCACGTGTTTGCGGATTGGGCATCACTGAGAAGTTAATGCCACCTTTAAACATGGCCCAGAGGAGAGACTTTAGGCAGCACTTTTTATCTAATAAAGCATGCTGAAAGTTTCAGCACAGATGATGGCATGTACATGCTTGAGGAAGAGCGACGATTCACTGGGGGGGGAAGTTGGCTGTTTCTGACACTATGAGCAAAGCTACAACTATTCTGATGTGTAATGCATTTATATGCCTCTCAATATGATATATATATATATATATACAATCCTGCTATGATTATGATCCTGTACAAACCATCCAACAACAGCTATCAGAGACATTTTAATATAGACGGAATGTTTACAGAATGCAATAAAATGTGTGATTTTAATATTGTAGGTTCCTGTGACGAAGCCAGTACGATGCATAGATCCATACTGACACATTTACAGCCCTTATACAGAGCAGCATATAGAAGCGAAAGGTCATTAGGTTTTATCCCATTGAGATACCCGACTAACTAACCCGAACTTACCCACCTCACGCCCAGAGGCAGCAACATCTGCTCACGTCACTTTCATACATCTTTAGCGATACAGCTACGCATGGTCCGTATTTGCTCGATCTTACATTCGTCTCGTAAAATCAGGTGAACGTGGACTCTGACCAGAGCTTGGGTTCTAAAGTGAGTGAAGATTAAAGGCGATTTGAACATGTCTGAACATGTGTAGATGCAAACGGATAAAAATCTTAGTCCCGTTTTCTCAGTTCTACTCGGGACATCGCTCTCCTCACATTCCCTTCCGGCTGCTGCACCTGGTGTGGACACACGCACGTCACCTGGCTGGGTACGAGCAACAGGATGCACACGAGTTCCTCATCGCAGCGCTGGATGTGCTGCACCGTCACTGCAAAGGTAACACACACACACACACACACACGGTTGATTCCAGACCAACAGGTTTTGGCTGAGTGTTAATAAAATGTCTTACAGTTTACTGAGCTATTAATATTCTGCAATTAGGGAACGTCAAATAGTGCAAAGTGTATTTTGCTGTGTTGGTACTGACGCTGCTTTCAGTCACTCCCATCAAATATACCATGAGATAATCTTATGTGGATTTAAATGAAAAGCTGTATGCAGATTTTGGCTCGCTCCACTGCTACTGTGTCATTCACAGATCCCATGAAATGAGAGAATTGGGAATAGAATAGAATATCCTTCATATTCAGTGTAAAGCTCTGCATACAACAATCCTGCTTCTGGTCAAGTAACAGACACACAATGATATCAAGGGTACAAAAACAGACCAAACTGACTGATTCTGCATGTTGATGTATTTTTTTTTTTCTGAACCAGGAAGTCAGTGACATGTCTGTCTGTCTCTGTCTGTCTGTCTGTCTCTGTCTGTCTGTCTGTCTGTGTGTCTGTCTGTCTCTGTGTCTGTCTGTCTGTCTCTGTGTCTGTCTGTCTGTCTGTCTGTCTGTCTCTGTGTCTGTCTGTCTGTCTCTGTGTCTGTCTGTCTGTCTCTGTGTCTGTCTGTCTCTGTCTCTGTGTGTCTGTCTCTGTGTGTCTGTCTGTCTGTCTGTCTGTCTGTCTCTCTTTGTGTCTGTCTGTCTGTCCGTCTCTCTTTGTGTCTGTCTGTCTGTCCGTCTCTCTTTGTGTCTGTCTGTCTGTCTCTCTCTCTCTGTGTCTGTCTCTTTCTGTCTGTCTGTGTGTGTCTTTCTGTCTGTCTGTGTCTCTGTGTGTGTGTCTCTGTGTGTGTGTGTGTGTGTGTGACTGGCTTCCCCACAGTTACCAACTAAAGAGTCAATCTGAGAATTTTCCATGCAAACAGTTTTGTGTTGTCCATAACAGGGACAGGTAGAAAACGCAGTTATAAAGCAAATAAAACCGGCCACTGAAATGAGCAGTTTAAATGGCAGGAAATATTGCTGCTGATTTCAGACCTTTAGGTATGCCACAAATTTTGCTCTGCATATGAAAGCCAGGACTTCATGAGTTTCTCATCCTCTCAAATGTCATGTTTGAATTTCATGATGCCTTTAAATGTCAATGATATTCTGTGATTTATAGAAGCATGCAGTTACTGTACCAGTATTTCTTCATACAGTTTAAACTCTGCGGTGAAGAAGAACATGAGTGAGAAAGTTGTATGAAACACTGAGAGAGGACAAAAGACACGAGAGACAAAATCAGTGAAAATGGAAAGAGAGTGAGGTTCAGCCTTATTTACAGAAGGCAGTCATGGGGTTGAAGGCAAAGGCAAAATACTTGTGATTGGAATCTGAAATGCTTCCTGGTCCATCTCTCGTGTGCTGTGACTCAGAAAGCGATGGGCTTTTCTGCAGTGCTTGTTTTTTCTAACCACACTTTGTGTCTGCTTGCATTCATGTGCTGCACTGATTGTCCACCAAGGGGATGACAATGGGAAGAAGGCCAACAACCCCAATCACTGCAACTGCATCATTGACCAAATCTTCACCGGAGGCTTGCAGTCAGACGTCACGTGTCAAGTCTGCCAGTAAGGCACTGTGTGTGTGTATCTGTCTGTGTGTGTGTGTATCTGTCTGTCTGTGTGTGCGAGAGTGCACCTGTCTGTGTGTGCGAGAGTGAGTGCACCTGTCTGTGTGTGTGCGAGAGTGAGTGCACCTGTCTGTGTGTGTGCGAGAGTGAGTGCACCTGTCTGTGTGTGTGCGAGAGTGAGTGCACCTGTCTGTGTGTGTGCGAGAGTGAGTGCACCTGTCTGTGTGTGTGCGAGAGTGAGTGCACCTGTCTGTGTGTGTGCGAGAGTGAGTGCACCTGTCTGTGTGTGTGCGAGAGTGAGTGCACCTGTCTGTGTGTGTGCGAGAGTGAGTGCACCTGTCTGTGTGTGCGCGAGAGTGAGTGCACCTGTCTGTGTGTGCGCGAGAGTGAGTGCACCTGTCTGTGTGTGCGCGAGAGTGAGTGCACCTGTCTGTGTGTGTGCGAGAGTGAGTGCACCTGTCTGTGTGTGTGCGAGAGTGAGTGCACCTGTCTGTGTGTGCGCGAGAGTGAGTGCACCTGTCTGTGTGTGCGCGAGAGTGAGTGCACCTGTCTGTGTGTGCGCGAGAGTGAGTGCACCTGTCTGTGTGTGTGCGAGAGTGAGTGCACCTGTCTGTGTGTGTGCGAGAGTGAGCGCACCTGTCTGTGTGTGCTCTTGCGTGTGCGCACCTGTCTGTGTGTGCGCGAGAGTGAGTGCACCTGTCTGTGTGTGCGCGAGAGTGAGTGCACCTGTCTGTGTGTGCGCGAGAGTGAGTGCACCTGTCTGTGTGCGCGCGAGAGTGAGTGCACCTGTCTGTGTGCGCGCGAGAGTGAGTGCACCTGTCTGTGTGTGTGCGAGAGTGAGTGCACCTGTCTGTGTGTGTGCGAGAGTGAGTGCACCTGTCTGTGTGTGTGCGAGAGTGAGTGCACCTGTCTGTGTGTGCGCGAGAGTGAGTGCACCTGTCTGTGTGTGCGCGAGAGTGAGTGCACCTGTCTGTGTGTGTGCGAGAGTGAGTGCACCTGTCTGTGTGTGTGCGAGAGTGAGTGCACCTGTCTGTGTGTGTGCGAGAGTGAGTGCACCTGTCTGTGTGTGTGCGAGAGTGAGTGCACCTGTCTGTGTGTGTGCGAGAGTGAGTGCACCTGTCTGTGTGTGTGCGAGAGTGAGTGCACCTGTCTGTGCGCGCGAGAGTGAGTGCACCTGCCTGTGTGTGCGCGAGAGTGAGTGCACCTGTCTGTGTGTGTGTGAGAGTGAGTGCACCTGTCTGTGTGTGTGCGAGAGTGAGTGCACCTGTCTGTGTGTGTGTGCGAGAGTGAGTGCACCTGCCTGTGTGTGTGCGAGAGTGAGTGCACCTGTCTGTGTGTGTGCGAGAGTGAGTGCACCTGTCTGTGTGTGTGCGAGAGTGAGTGCACCTGTCTGTGTGTGTGCGAGAGTGAGTGCACCTGTCTGTGTGTGCGCGAGAGTGAGTGCACCTGTCTGTGTGTGCGAGAGTGAGTGCACCTGTCTGTGTGTGTGCGAGAGTGAGTGCACCTGTCTGTGTGTGTGCGAGAGTGAGTGCACCTGTCTGTGTGTGCGAGAGTGAGTGCACCTGTCTGTGTGTGCGAGAGTGAGTGCACCTGTCTGTGTGTGCGCGAGAGTGAGTGCACCTGTCTGTGTGTGCGCGAGAGTGAGTGCACCTGTCTGTGTGTGTGCGAGAGTGAGTGCACCTGCCTGTGTGTGCTCTTGCGTGTGCGCCTGTCTGTGTGTGTGCGAGAGTGAGTGCACCTGTCTGTGTGTGTGCGAGAGTGAGTGCACCTGTCTGTGTGTGTGCGAGAGTGAGTGCACCTGTCTGTGTGTGTGCGAGAGTGAGTGCACCTGTCTGTGTGTGTGCGAGAGTGAGTGCACCTGTCTGTGTGTGTGCGAGAGTGAGTGCACCTGTCTGTGTGCGCGCGAGAGTGAGTGCACCTGTCTGTGTGCGCGCGAGAGTGAGTGCACCTGTCTGTGTGTGTGCGAGAGTGAGTGCACCTGTCTGTGTGTGTGCGAGAGTGAGTGCACCTGTCTGTGTGTGCTCTTGCGTGTGCGCACCTGCCTGTGTGTGCTCTTGCGTGTGCGCACCTGCCTGTGTGTGCTCTTGCGTGTGCGCACTTTCTCTGTGTGTGTGTGTGTGTGTGTGTGCATAGTGCGTGTTCTATAGTGAGGGTCTGCTATCAAGCATCTTTAAATCAGATCAAAAGCGATAGCATTTGAATGAGGTTTTTTAACATCAACTGCTAACTGCTGACTGGAGTTAGAGTGCAATAAACTTTTGCAAAGCAATATGAAGTCAAAAGCAATATGAAGATCTTTAGTAGAACACTCTTCATCCTGTTTGTAGTGGTGTATCAACAACAATAGACCCTTTCTGGGACATCAGCTTAGACCTTCCTGGTTCGTCTACGCCGTTCTGGCCACTCAGTCCTGGCTCTGATGGGAGCGTGGTGAACGGAGAGAGCCATCCAAGTGGAGCTACCACACTGACGGACTGCTTACGCAGGTACACACACACACACTAGCTGCTGTACTCACAACCACAATGAACGCTATAGTCTGATCTGGAATAAACAAAATGCGCAAGATGATGTGTAGCTTCATCAAATTCTCATTGCAAATCCTGGTTAGAATGGATCTACTGTACATTGTAAGCATATAATTTAGTGGTTTTCACTACAATATGTCTACAGCCGTAATCTCACTATTATTAGATTACAGATTATGGCTGTTAATGGATTATATTCTCACTTCAATAATCTCCCGTCACGGGCCATACAGTACATCTACAGCCGTAATCTCACATCTACACCCGAAATCTCACTGTCTACAACATATTTACAGCTCTAGTCTCACTCCTACTGCCATAATCTCATTAAACCCAACAGTTTTACAGCCATAATCTCACCCCTACACCTGGAATCTCACTTACTACTAATCTCAGTAACTACAACCCGTCTATAGCCGTAATCTCACCCTCGATGTCTTTAGCCATAATCTCTCTCCAAATCTCACCGACCTTAAAACGTCTACACCCGTAAACTCGGCACGACACGACTACAGCCATAATCTCCCTGCTGCACGTTCTTAGCCACAATCCCCACACATTACCACAAGTATTCAGGTGATACATGACTACATTGTCTACAGCTCTAATCTCATTACAACAATTATATAGTTATAATCTCACTCACTACAATCTCACTACTACCACGTCACTCGCTACAACGTACAGACGGCCATAAACTCATCACGGCATTAAGCGTATCTGAGCTCCACACCAGGTAAATACCCGGGCTTGTGTACCTGTGCCGCAGATTTACACGACCCGAGCACTTAGGAAGCAGTGCCAAAATCAAATGCAGTGGTTGCCATAGTTACCAGGAGTCCACCAAGCAGCTGACAATGAAGAGGCTTCCCATTGTGGCTTGCTTTCACCTCAAAGTGAGTGTCTGTCTGTTTGTCTGTGTTTAACTGACTTTTCTTAAATAAAATAATCTAACCTACTCTGAATTCTGTTGTTTCTTCACATGTGATCAGAGGTTTGAGCATTCGGCAAAGCTTCGAAGGAAAATCACCACGTACGTCTCGTTTCCATTAGAGCTTGATATGACTCCCTTCATGGCCTCCAGGTAAATAATATTCGGTAGAGTTTTGGTTTTTGTTTAGTTGCTCATGTTCTGTTCCCTCTGTTTAGCACACCGACCCCAGGTCATCTCTTCACGTGTTATTGCAATACAATTAACATCATTTCATTATCGTAAAAGAAATAACACGCATGCGCACAAAGTGGACACAGACTAGCCTGCACACGTCTGTTAAAATCTGAGCGCGATCATACAGTATCGTGTTCTGCTTTCAGGGAGGAAGACGTGGACCCCAACCTCTCAGTTGGGGTATGTGAAGAAAAGAATTCCACTGTGCTGTAATGTTTATGTGGCCATAATAAAGGCTTCATAATAAAGGCCCGTTCTTCTTCTTAATGTCGAGAACGCCCTTCATGTGAACTCGTACGTACAAAGTAATATGATGAAACACCACTTTGGGGCTTGGGCTTAATGCTGGTTTTAATCCTTAATGATTTGTTTAATACCTTTTTAGAAGCTGCATTAGCTGTTATATCGGGGTGAGAGTTTTAAGGCCACATTAAAATCACCTCCCACCACTAAGGGGCAGTAAATTTGCTCTAATAATGTGTTGAAATATGGTGGATTCTTGAACAGAGCTTCATTAGCTTAATTGCCACCATGTGGATGAGGAGAGGCTCCAAGCCCAGGACTGTTAACTTCTTTATTACCAGATTGAAGAACATTCACTTTGTGGTTGTGTTTGGCCTGAAGTCAGCAGAAAAATTTAGCATGACATTGCCTGAATATTTCACCAGGTATGCCTGCCAAGCACATGTAAGGATGGCTGACCTGTCACGCCATCTCGGCACATGCAGAATCGTTTTGTCTTCTGTCTTTACACGTGATGAGCTCCATGGATCTCAGAATCTCAGCCCATTTGGGGGAAAGGTTCGCTCCGAGTAAGCCGGGGCTCTGACGGTTAAGTGTGTAACAGAATGCACGTACTGCATATACTCCGTACCGTGTGTGTTCTGCTGTACCAGCTCACTGTTCAAGTTCAACTCTTAACTCCTTTGCAGAACTTGTATGTTTACATCTAAGTCAGTAGCACAGTCCGTGTCCTCTCTGGAGATGGTGGACACTTTGCAAATGCAGATTGCTCAGTCTCTCTTCTGATCATGTTTGAATGTTGATGGTTAGCTGGTGTCAAATGGTTTTGAAATTTACTGACAGGATTATCAAACAGTTTGACTAAGTGAGCTGAGCATATTGTGCATTTCTTTTGAGAGGTTGCGTGATCTCCCATTTTCTCTACTTTGTTGACAAAAGCCTTCATGGTGTTTTGGAAATTCTTCCATACTTCTCTGCTCATCGATGATTTTTAACAACGAGATACTGTACATGCTTTCACGGGTCTTAAAATAAGGACAATATCCACGTCTATTTACAGTAACTATGCATGTAGGGGGGGGTTGTATTCACTGTCAACATGTTCATTTCCTAATAATGATGAAATCATGCACATGCAGGACAAGAACTTTGATCAAGCTTTACGTCACACAGAATGATGGAAAAAGTCTTGATTACTGTGACTAACGTCGCATGGTTGTTGGCTCCAGATGGGCTGGTTTTAGTGTTTCAGAAACTGTCTCATGGAGGTTTTATACCAATAGTCTCTAGAGCTTTCTCAGAATGGTGCAAAATAAATAAATAAATCAAACCCCGGTGAGTGAGGTAGTTCTGTGTGAAGAAATGACTTGAATACTAGAAAAATAGTCATAAGGTCTTTTCCCAGCCTGAAGCTGTCCATGTTGGTTAAGCCTGAAGCTATTAGAAAGGCGAACTGAAGACATTTGGTTTGAAATCGGAATGGATCAGAATTTTAGCTTGGACATGAATATACATAAATAATGTATTATAATATCTGTGTATATTTGAAAATTTGGTCTAGAACAGCGGTGTCGAACTCTGGCCCACGGTGTAATTATATTTGGCCCGCAAGATCATATCAAATGTGCATTACAGCAGGCTAGCCGCATGCATCGCTAATACTACAAATCCCAGAATGCCTTGCCACTGTATTGACACGTAGTCATGAACAGCAAGCGCCCCTCGTTCTCTATTGAAAGTCATTAACAAACATGCTACAGTCACATCGGGCAAGTTAATTCCACCCTCCACAAAAATGGGCAAACGAAAGATGGACAATAGGAGCTTTTAAGACAGGAGGGAGGCAGATTATCTGTTCACAAATATAAAGGACAGACCTGTTTGTCTTGTGTGCTAACGGAGCTAACGTGTCTGTAACGAAAGAATATAACATAAGAAGACACTATGAAACTAAACATTATGAGAAGTATAAGGACCTGGACGTAAAGCAGAAGCTCCAGAAGGCCGAGGAGATGAAAAAAAGTCTGGTTTCCCGGCAGACTATGTTCATGAAAGCTAAATCAAAAAGTGAAGCTGCTGTATAGGCTGGCGTTGTGGCAGCAGAGATGGCAAAATCTGCCTGGCCCTTTAATGAGGGAGAGTTTGTCAAAAAGTGTATGGTCAAAGTTTGTGAAATGAACACCACTGATGTGTCTTTTATTTCAAATTTACTTTCTTATGTGTTTGTAATATCAAGCTCTGGTTGTTCCAAATCCTGTGTTTAAGCAAAACTAAATATGTTTCCATATGAAAAAGGTTGAACATTACAGATCAATTGCAGTTAATTTGTCAATAAATATTCAGTTTGGCCCTTGGACTTTATCTCAGTTTTATATTTTGGCCCACTGTGACTGAGTTTGACTCCCCTGTTCTAGAATATCAGAATAAAAAGAACCAGAGCCAAAATCCATTAACCTGCAGGCTTCAATCCTCAGCTTTAATTGATTGTAGCGTGTGAACTGCTCAGAATTCTCGGTCCATCAGCCACCTGCAGTGACCAACATGATAGCAGCATGCAGATGACGGGCTCTCGCTCTTTCACACTCTCTCTCCCTTACTCATTCTTTCTCTCTCTCGCTTGCTCCCCCTCTCTCTCCCTCCCTCTTTCTTGCCCTCTCACTCACTCTCTCTTTCTCAGACTTTCTCTTTCTCTCCCCACTCCTTCTCTCTCTCTCTCTCTCTCTCTCTCTCTCTCTCTCTCTCTCTCTCTATCACTCTCACAAACACACACTTCTTGTAGTACCCAGATTCAGGGTATTGTGAACCTTGATGTATTCAGGAGACGCGAGTTTGCCCACATGCTGAGAAAACTGTATGAATAATAAATGTTTGTGTTTACAGTAAAGAGAGCCGGATGAACGGACAGTACCAGCAGCCAGTAGATTCATTAAACAACGATAATAAGTAAGTGCATCCTCGTGTCTTTACCTCCTCATCAGTCACTGTGCCGTGCTGGTGTTTCCCGGCTGTTCATCATGAATCTTATTGTCGGCCATCTTTCCATATTTCCCCTCCCTACTGTTTGTAGGTATTCTCTCTTTGCTGTAGTGAATCATCAGGGCACACTGGAGAGCGGCCATTACACCACGTTCATCCGCCAGCATAAGGACCAATGGTTTAAATGTGACGACGCCATCATCACTAAAGCCAGCATTAAGGACGTGCTGGACAGTGAAGGGTCAGTCACGCTCACGTTTAGAGCCGTGCCTCAAACCAGATTACTAGCATATCTGTTGAGCGTGTGGCAGCTATAGGAAGGTGATCGCATACTAAAGTACATCCTAAAAAGCAAGAATTCATTCCACACAATGGCAGCTTATATGGGACTTTGGAATGTAATGACGTGATGGATTGAACCATCTGGGCTCTCAGCAGTTTATCAGCAGTATAGACACAGAAATACATCCATATTTAGAGGGCACAAAGTTTACTTTGTGGATTGAAGATCTACCATTAAATGAAACCGTAATGATGCAGGAAAGACACATTCTGTAATAATGCTTTCTTAAACATTAAGGACAGTTGTGGTGCACAAAGAGGAGCATTCACACACGCCAACAGTAGTAAGCGATCGCACAGCCGAACTTCAGTCTAGTCACGTCCGCTGTGCTGAGAAACGTAGGCTGCTTTTGTACAATTCAGGACGAGTCCAGAGGGACTGTGTTGCGAAATCCAGCCTACTTTTTTGAAGGAGTTGCAGCTAGATACACAAGGGCTGAGATCCACAGAAGTAAGGAATATGATTGGTGGGGGAAAAAAACGAGTAGGACTGATAAACGAGGCCACGGGTATCATCCATTATATTATGTGCATCCTCCAGTCACTCCTTATTTTAAGAGTTATTTCTGTTCTTTTTTTTTTGCAGGTATCTGCTCTTTTATCATAAACAGTTCCTTGAGTATGAGTAACCTCCAAAATCAGATGTTGAAGATGGACACCTAAAGAGAAGGACCAGAAGAGTGAATGGGATGGAGAAAGAAGAGCAGAAAAGCAAAGCAGGCAGTCAGGCTCTCACGAGTACAGCTGGGGGCGGCAGAAACGGCAAAAACACGCATAACTACGATCATTATTCCTAGCGTAAATCCAATAAAATAATAACCAAATGCATAGCTAGCTGAGAAGTGAGTGAAAAGTGACAGAAGATGAAGCTGGTGTCTGTTTACACGTGAGAAGACAGGATGGTAGGGCAGTTTATCTAGCTCAGCCTCAGTTTTATGCCTTTTCCACACACACACACATTTGATTGATTTTTCTTTAGTCCATGATCCGGTTTCCTCGTGACCTCAGAATGACCAAGCATTTCAAACACCACACCCCACGAGGAAAGATCTTTCTCTTTATTTCATGCATTATCAGCCTGAATGCAAACAAAACGAAACTACATGGTACCAAACGTTCTGTGGAAATTGTTGATAGTTTTTCCATTCTGTGAATTCCGTTTGAAAACACTGTACACCTGTAAAGTCCTGCACATGTTTCTCCCCATCTGGCTGGGTGAAGTGATGGAGCGTGAATAAGTTCGGCACGTCGCACACATCAGTTCTCATGATTCTTTCTCTCACACTGCATCTGGTTTTTTTTTTTGTTTGTGTGTGTTTTTTGTCTTTTATGATCGAGGGCAGGGAAATATCAAGTGTGTATATATGTACATCTATTTTTATAAGACATTGAACTCTTGTTTGAGATACTTTCCCCACCTGCATCTTTTGTCTTTCTCACATTTCTGCTGTTTTGTTTTGTTTTGTTTTGTTTTTTTAAGAAATGCAGCTATGTCTCATGTGTCTTTAACTGAAAATTTAGTTATTGTTTGTGAATTGTTGCAAGTTCGGATGGCAAAGGCTTCTCGTCAAGGTTCGGTGATGCGTTATGGACATGGAACGTTCTTGTACGGTGCGTCCTGACATGGCTTGATTCAGCAGTGTTAGCCCTGCCACGTGTTGCTAGGATAGTGTGTGTGTGTGTGTGCGTGTGTGTGTGTGTGTGATTGTGTGTGTGTGTGTGTGTGTGTGTGATTGCGTGTGTGCTTGTGTTGTTGTAAGTGAGTGTGTGTGTGTGTGTGTGTGTACTGAATCAGTACTTAAACTTGGCATGCTGTCTAAACTGGATTGTAAAAGACTTTGGGGGCAGAGTGAGGTTTTT
This sequence comes from Tachysurus fulvidraco, assembly GCF_022655615.1. Taxonomy (NCBI): domain Eukaryota; kingdom Metazoa; phylum Chordata; class Actinopteri; order Siluriformes; family Bagridae; genus Tachysurus; species Tachysurus fulvidraco. Next base: position 22,893,155 of record NC_062525.1, read on the forward strand.
ATAAATGTTAATCATGTATGTATGTATAGTATGTACGTATGTATCATATGTATGTATATAAAACAGATCAATGAACAAGGTGGTGTTTCATTTAAGATTTAAGACACACATGCACTTAGTGGCAAGGTATATGCACCCACTGTCATGATGATGATTATATGTGTTTGTCATTAGCAAGCTGAACATTTTATGCTGCTCTTTCCACAAAGCTATACTAAGGGTTTCACAACAACAGGGTGAATATGTATGTACAGTACATTTTCTCCCCGTTTAAATGAAATCATTTTTTTCTTTCATCAGAAGCTGATGTGGATAAATTGGCCGTTATCAGGTGGCCACAGGTCGCAACTACTGACTGTAGCTCATCTGTTGCTATGGCAACCACTGGGCCTGTATCATTTGTGGAGGGAGGTCTCAGTACATCTGTGACACTGAGCTGGGTGTGTGTGTGTGGAGGGGGGTAGTTTAAAATGTTCTATTGTCTGATTGAGAAACAAGCAGTCAAAATGATCAAGGACGCTGTGGACAAAAACAGGAAATCACTTTTTATATTTTTATTGTAAATTTTTTGGCAAAATGTCAGATTTCTTGCCACAACATACTCGTCAGATGCTGATAAAGGAACCGGTTTAAGAGTAGCTGTTATTGGTCTGCTGAATGAATTGAATTTGGTCCAGCCGTCATTGTACAAGGTGTAACATGGACCATAAACTAAAATAAGTTCGACTCACTGAAGCTACATTTTAATATTGCAGCTGCACTCGTCAATGTCACTGATGTACTGTGCTTAAGGTCCCTTATAATACATAATTGTCCTGTATTAACACATCACACATCATTTCATACATATGCTAGTTCTTACTGTGGTGCTTACTCTATATATTTAGATGTATATATTTATTGCGTATAATGTAAATATCTAAATATATATTTAATTAAAAATAATACACAAAAAAGGGGGATTCAAAGTCACACAGAAAATCAAGGCTATAAACATGAAATTAAAGCTGATCGACATTGCAGGAATTTCATCATGGCAACTCATAATGTATTTCAGTGAGTCAGTGGCATCAATGCTTTCAGAAACTGGCTAAGCGCTTTGTCAGGCCATGTATTGTCATGCACCAAGAAGAACCCATTGTGCCAGTTTTAGTTCTGACAATGGCTCTGAGGATCACATCCCTGTACTAACAGCAGTACATGGAGGTCTGTTTGACACTCCAAGGATATTCCTCATACGCCAGACCGTCCGTTGACCCGCTGCCAAGCCAGTCATGCTGGATGATGCTGCGACCAGCATAATGACCCCCAGGCATTTGCAGAAACTTGTATTCATGTCACATGCTCAGTGTGAACCTGGGTGGTGCTGAGCTGTGAGCAGAGGTCCCACTAGAGGATGTCAAGCCATCATAATGAAACTTCTCATGGAGTTTCTGAGAGTTTGGTAAGAAACACAAAGGAACAGCAAATCCTTCTCCTGGAATGTCCTCCATGATCTGATTCACAACCATCAGGTTTATACCTCAGGCTTTCTAACTTGAGAGTTTGAGAGATATATCTATAACAAATCTATAGATGTGTGTGTGTGTGTGTGTGTGTGTGTATATATATATATATATATATATATATATATATATATATATATATATACACACACACACACACACATACATCTATATAATGTGTATGTGTATATACAGGTGCTGTCATATAATTAGAATATCATCTAAAAGTTTATTTCACTGATTCCATTAAAAAAGACTATCTTTATGGAGATACAGATTTCATTGACCAACAAGACTTGGCACCTGCACACAGTGCCGAATCTACCAGTACCTGGTTTAAGGACCATGGGATCCCTGTTAATTGGCAAACTCACCTGACGTTAACCCTACTGGTGACCCATACTCAGAATTTGTTCTCTGCATTTAACCTATCCAAAGTGTACACACACAGCAGTGAACACACACACACACTGTGAAAATACACACCCGGAGCAGTGGGCAGCCATTCATGCTGTGATGCCCGCGGAGCAGTTGGGGGGTTCGGTGCCTTGCTCAAGGACACCTCAGTCGTGGCCGGTCCGAGACTCGAACCCACAACCTTAGGGTTAGGAGTCAGACTCTCTAATCATTAGGCCATGATGGACCCCCCCCCCCCCATGTGAAGAGGAAAATGCGATATGCCAGACCCAACAATGCAGAAGAGCTGAAGGCCACTATCAGAGCAACCTGGGCCCTCATACATAACACCTGAGCACAGACTGATTGACTCCATGCCACGCCGCATTGCTGCAGTAATTCACTCAATAGGAGCCCAAACTAAGTATTCGGTGCTGTACATGCACATACTTTTCATGTTCATACTTTTCAGTTGGCCCAGATTTCTATTATTTATTATTATTATGTATTATTATTCTATTATTTTCTATATATTTCTAATATTCTAATTTTCTGAGATACTGCATTTGGGATTTTCCCTAATTTTCAGTTATAATCATCAAAAGTAAAGAAATAAACATTTGAAATATATCAGTCTGTGTGTAATGAATGAATATAATATACCAATGGAATTAGTGAAATAAATCAACTTTTTGATGATATTCTAATTCTATGACCAGCACCTGTATATGGAAATTATAGGCAATTAGCAAGACACCCCAATAAAGGAGTTCTGGTTCTGCAGGTGGTGACCACAGACCACTTCCCAGGTCCTATGCTTTCTGGCCGAAGTTTTGGACACTTTTGAATGCTAGCGGTGCTTTCACTCTAGTGGTAGCATGAGACGGCGTCTACAACCCACACAAGTGGCTCAGGTAGTGCAGCTCATCCAGGATGGCACATCAATGGGAGCTGTGGCGAGAAGGTTTGCTGTGTCTGTCAGTGTAGTGTCCTGAGCATGGAGGCACTACTAAGAGACAGGCCAGCACATCAGGAGACGTGGAGGAGGCCGTAGGAGGGCAACAACCCAGCAGCAGGACCGCTACCTCCGCTTTTGTGCAAGGAGGGACAGGAGGAGCACTGCCAGAGTCCTGCAAATTTACCTCCAGCAGGCCACAAATGTGTATGTGTCTGCTCAAACGGTCAGGGCCCGACGTCCATAGGTGGGGGTTGTGCTTACAGCCCAACACCGGGCAGGACGTTTGGCATTTGCCAGAGAACACCAAGATTGGCAAATTCGCAACTGGCGCCCTGTGCTCTTCACAGATGAAAGCAGGTGTGACAGACGTGATAGAGTCTGGAGACGCCGTGGAGAACGTTCTGCTGAGACATCATGTCTCGCTCCATCCACCAATGCCACGTTGCACTACAGACTGTCCAGGAGTTGGCGGATGCTTTAGTCCAGGTCTGGGAGGAGATCCCTCAGGAGACCATCCGCCACCTCATCAGGAGCAGCCCAGGTGTTGTAGGGAGGTCATACAGGCACGTGGAGGCCACACACACTACTGAGCCTCATTTTGACTTGTTTTAAGGACATTACATCAAAGTTGGATCAGCCTGTAGTGTGTTTTTCCACTTCAGTTTTGAGTGCGACTCCAAATCCAGACCTCCATGGGTTAATACATTTTATTTACATTGATTATTTTTGTGTGATTTTGTTGTCAGCACATTCAACTATGTAAAGAACAAAATATTTAATAAGACTATTTCATTCCTTCAGATCTAGGATGTGTTGCTTAAGTGTTCCCTTTATTTATTTTGAGCAGCGTATATATAAATTTCCTACCAGTTAATTACGCCTTCCCATTGGGAGGCAGCAATGCTTTATGTATCATCATAATAAACCGTAGAAGAAGAGCCCAAACATGGATGTGTCCCAAATCGCTTTCCTTATTCCCTAGTCACTACTCGCTGACGATTCATGAGCAGTATATATAGCGCACTGGTTTAACGCAAGCAGACATACATTCCGTAAGAAAACATCACCAACAGATATTATGTGAGATTCTCTAACACGTTAAGTTAGTTATTTCCTCAGCACGATGTCGGCGTGCCTCCTCCGTCGCACCCTATGTATATAGTGAGCATCATGTGGTTTGTAACGTGCCCTTTTTCCTAAGTGAGCGGTAAATTTTGCTCCTGTGTTGCTGCTTGTTTTGTGTCAGCAAGAGGAAAAAGCTTTCGGACCAGGTATAAAAAGTCGGATACTGATTTTGTGCGTAAGTGAAAAATAATTTTAAAAAAGTTGTTTATTTTATTTGAAGGTGTAAATGTGCAGTTTCGCGCCTGTCAGAGCTGTTTTAGTGCACAGTAGCCACAATGCTAACTGCTGTGTTTTTATATTTCAGCTTGTTATGAATCTCTGTAGCTGAAATCCTCTGAACTTTATATTCTAATACGATGACCATTTAATATAACCGTAGCTATATATATATATATATATATATATATATATATATATATATATATATATATATATATATATATATATTTTTTATTTTTAAATCCCTAAATGTGACCGAATACACAAAGTATTTGATTAGTGAGTGGATATTTAGCAGGAAACAGAGCTTTAAAGTCACCTAAAGTGTTTGTGTGTCCAAAGCAAATCAGTGTCAAGGCTGTCAGAAGGTTGTGATGGACCTGAACAGGGAACATGGAGATCACTTCACACATGAAGCTGTTTAAAAAAAAAAATTACTAACAGTTTCAGGGCTATCAGGTTTTGAAGACAGCCAAGCGTGACATCTCCAACCCCATTTATTAATTTGTGTATGTGTGTGAGTGATTGATAGAGAGAGAGAGAGAGAGAGAGAGAGAGATTATGACTGGTGGTGTTTATTGTAAGTGTTTGTTGCCTTTTTGGACCCCTTTATCATTTGTAATGTTGCTCCCATATAACACAGTTCGGCTCAAGCCCAGCCATTTTTAGGGTCATGATTGAGGACAATGAAATCATGACCATCGAAAATACCCTCTCTAAATCTTAACCAGATAGTGCTATTTTCTGATTGGCTGTTGTGTAGCCTATTTTTTTGATTGGCTGATAAGTGTCAGGCTCGACTAAGAACTGAGACGCGCTTGATTCCTGCTCGGTTCCATAGAGACAGCGGTGCGGACTGATACATTTTGGGCGCTGCGGCTTATTAAATATATGATAAACAGTCAAAAAGTTTTTCTGCGTGAGAAATACGATGTGTGGTGGGAGAGCGTGAGAAAAGACCGAAATGCGTGACTGTCACTCTCAATGCGTGACACTCGACAGCCCTGCAGTTTCCAAAAAGGCTGGAAGTGTTTCAGACCAACCAGGAAATTGATATCTACTCTGTAGTGTAGTTTAATGTGTAGGGAGACTTTATATTGTCACGTACATTACAGGAGTTTTGTGTCAGAGCTCAGGGTCAGTCTAAATACAGCACCCCATGGAGCAGAGAGGGTTAGGGGTCTTGCTCAAGGGCCCAACAGTGGCAGCAGGGGCTTGAACCCAGATCCTCGACTTGGAGCCTTGACTGACGTGGCCCACTAATGTGCCTTGTACCACTTAACATGGGTGCTGGGGGAAAATACACTCGTCCTGATCTGCTTATGCATCCAGTGTGAAACAGGCAATGGTTGTGGGGACCTCTAGTTTTCCTGGTTTTCCAATTGCATAATAAACAAGAAGCTTAATTTCCATGATGTGAATTGTACATTTCATGTATCGTGAATAGACCGGACAGCTTTCCATAAAGCGAATTAGACACATCTGAGAAAAATGTCCTTACATAACTGTAGCAGCTCTTTAGTGTCTCACTAAAACCAGTCCATGTTAAAACACTGAGTTAATTCTGTTATTCCAGGACCATGGGATTGTTACAGCAATGTGCAGAGCTTTTCAACACATCCAACCTTTACGAGGTGCTCTGCGTGGCGAAGGAGGCGTCAGACGCAGAGATACGACGGGGTTATTATAAACTCTCTCTGAATGTTCACCCAGACAGAGCACCTGGAGATCAGGAAGCCACCGTCAAGTTTCAGGTAGGACTGCACCGTGTCACGCTTTCATTTTGAAACTCATCTGGAGTGTTTTCTTTTTTCTTAAATATATACATTTGTATTTAAATGTGAGTGATCAAATCATTACACCGGTTTTGAACAGCTTTTTTTTTTCCTGAAGTGAAATCAGATAATCTTATAAGATGTCCTTCAGTCTCTGCACAACATCTTGTCCTTCACAGTACTTTATTTTCAGCAAGAGTAAATAGAAATTGAATGAAACAGACCAATAAAAAAGTACTTATATAGCTGTCCTGATATCGGATGTGCTAAACAGGTACTAGGAAAAGTCTACGCTGTATTGAGCAACAAGGACCAAAGAGCTGTGTATGATGAACAAGGTGTAGTAGATGAAGAATTTGATTCACTCAACCAAGACCGCAACTGGGAGGAACACTGGAGAAGGCTGTTTCCAAAGGTATGGTACTGATTTAGAAATAATATTTCTGTATTTAAAAAGCAGAACGCAACTTTTTATGATTTCTAATATTTTATTTTATGTTAAAAGCAATGGTCAAGTAGAAGAGAATCTTATCTATGTAATCATGCCATATTTTAAAATAATATGTGAACAGGGGTATTTCTATACATCACCTTTTCTGTATGTAGTCTGCCCTTTTGTCTTGTGGGTTCTTAAAGGGTCCATATTTTATTCATTTAATATATTTACTCTTAAATGTTTATCAGACAAGTTATTTTAGCATCTAGATTGTTCAGAAGGATTTTAGAGAGTGAGAAGATGCCGTGAGAAGTGTTTCGTGAGATGTGCAGGGTTGTAACTACAGAGGTAGGAAGTTGATGAATGATCACTGAAGCTATGGGAAAGAGCAGTGGAAGCTAAGCTAAGAACGGAAGTAGATATTGGCGAGCAGCAGTATGGCTTCATGCTCAGATGCTCAGCTCATGCTTAATGGTGAAGTACAGAGATGTTCAGGAGGAGCTATGGTACTGTATGAGGATGTCAGATGTGCTGTAGGTCAGACAGAAGTCGAAGGTGGAGGTGGGGATACATCAAGAATCGGCTTTGAGTCCCTGCTTGTTTGCTGTGATGATGGAGAGGTGAAGTCAGACAGGAATCACAGTGGACAACGATGTTTGCAGATGACATTGTGATCTGTAGTGAGAGTAGAGAGCAGGTGGAAGAACACGTGGAAAGGTGGAGGTCTGCTCTAAAAAGAAGAGGAACGAAAGACAGTCGTAGTAAGACAATACATGTGCATGACCAAGAGGAAGGTATTTGGGGTCAACAATTCACTGTGATGGGGAGTGTGGGAAGAGGTGAAGAGGCAAGTGTGGGCAGGTTTATTGGGTGGAGAAGAGTCAGGAGTGGTGTGTGTGTGACAGGAGAGAGTCAGGAGTGGAGTGTGTGACAGGAGAGTCAGCAAGAATGAAAGGAAATGTGTAGAAGACAGTAGTGAGAGCAGCTCTGCTGTATGGGTTAGAAACTGTAGCAGTGAGGAAAAGACATGAGACAGAGATGGAGGTAGCAGAGATGAGGATGTTGAGTTTGTCTTTAGGAGTGACGATGATAAACAGGATTAGGAACGAGCACATCAGAGGGTCAGCTCAGGTTGTCTGTTTTGGGGACAAGGACAGAGAGACTAGATTGAGATGTTTGGACATGTACAGAGGAGGGAGATGGTTATATTGGTAGAAGGATGTTGGGGATGGAGCTCAAGAGGTTAAGAGGAAGGTCAAAGGGGATATATATGGATGTGTTAAATGAGGACATGAAGGTAATTGTTGTGAGAGTTAGAGGATGCTGAGCATAGAGTTAGGTGGAAGCAGATGATTCACTGTGGCGCCCCCTAACGGGAAAAGACAGAAGTACAGGAAGATATGAATTTCTTTAACCCTGACATTCCTCTATATTTATCTGTAATAAAGTGTCGTAGAGAGACTTTCGTTATAGTACATCTTTGTATGAACAAAGAAAAGGAACACAAACAGAAAAAGAGAGGTTTCTGACATGAATCTGAAATCATTTCTGGGTTATGATGATGCCAAGTGATTGGATAACAGCATGGATGCTTTAAATGCTTTTCACAAGTTAAAAATCTTTTTAAAAACTTATATAATCTAAAAATAAAATGTATAATGCATGCAATAATATTTCTGTGCTGGATTTTGACTCCAGTCTGTATAAACCTCCAGTCAGACACCTGATGGATTAGATTCACTGGATTGAGGAATTTGATTTGGTCAATTAACAATTAGCAGTGGATAAAAATGCACGTTAATAACTCTACATTTCTGTACACCACCGCTGCATGCAGTTAAACTGCATTGTGGGTCTTCTCTGCCTAAAGCAACGATGTCCAGCGCTCTCACTTTATCTGTACACGCTGCATTAACAGCATTGTCCTGGATATCTCTAGTCTCTTCTATTACACTGTAAATCTAGCTGCGTTGCATTCTGGGACCATCTCTATACTGATTCATGACATTACTGCGAACAGAAGTGGTACAGAATCATCTCCCAGGAATCAACATCAATTTCTGTTGATTACAGCTTTTTGAGTACAAGTTTTTTATATTTTTATTTATTGTTCACTAGTTTTTATAATTGTCCACACATGATAATTGTTAATATACAGTGTACAGTGGAGCTGAGAGTCAGAGCAGGGTTGTAGGGCCGTGTTAGCCGTGTTAGGCAGGGTGTGGACATTCTGTGTAATGTTACAGTCTCTACTGATCCTAGCCGAGTTTCTAAAAAGCTTCCTTATTGTCACTGGCTGTTTAGGGATTCAGGATTCAAATGAATTCTGGGAAACGATTAGCCATTCTCCCACCTTGCTCAACAAAAGTCCTTCTGTCCTAATCTAACAGAAGATGCTGTAATTAATAATAGTTTTTTTTTTCCTTTTTTTTTTTATCTGTACAAAATCGTCTCGATGCAGTTGACCTTGCAGGAAATACTTGACTTTGAGAAGCAGTATAAAGACTCTGAGGAAGAGAAACAGGACCTATTGAGGCTCTACCTGCTGCACGAGGGAGACATGGACCACATCATGGACTCAGCACTGTGCAGAAGTCACGAAGACGAGCCTCGTGTGCGTGAAATCCTGCAACAAGCCGTAGACGCTAAAGACGTGCCAGCCTACGGAGCCTTTACTCAAGAAAGCATCAAGAAAAAGAGAACCCGCAGGAGGAAGGTCAGTGGTCGGTCCCCTGACTGTTACCCAATGCCATGAGCTTTGTCTGCCTGTGGTATTAATGTCACCTATCTGTGTTGTCCAGGCTGAGAAGGAGCAGCAAGAGGCAGAGGAGCTTCAAAAAGAGCTGGGGCTGAGTACAGAGGATAGTCTAGTGGCCATGATCCAGCAGGTGAAATACATACTATGAGCCGTCTGTAACTATAGATTTTGGCATGAAGAGAATTAGTTAACTTCAATAAAACACTATCTAGTTGCAGTAAGACAATCTCGATGAAATCTATGTACACAAGAGAAAGCGGGTCTAAAACCTAGATAAATAACCGTCAAAGAGTCGAATGCAGTTTATTTAGTTAAACAAACATTTCGGATCAAACACAGCTGCTTCACTTATTTGTTTAGTTTAGTGGCAAAGAAATAAGACTTAATCCTTTGCTGTGTCTAATTGCAGGATTGTTGCACTTTTTTTTTTAATTTTAAAATGATTTAAAAATTGATTTTAAAATAAAATTATTGTTGAATTTATGAAAAATATTTTCACGTGTTTGTGTTTTGTTTGTGTTTTTTTTTTCTCTGTAGCAAAGAAAGTCCAAAGAAAAAGATTTTAACTCGTTTATGGCAGATTTGGAGGCCAAATACTGCAAAAAGTCATCCAGGGGGAAAAAGGCAAAGAAAAACTGAAACGTTTAATATCGCAACCAAGACACAGTCGAGGCTCCAGCTGAGGGAAGATTTTCCACTTTACTGCCTTCTAAACTTTGGGCTCTACTTGATGCTTACAATATTCTGTCCACAGTTTCATGACTGGAACTGTTCTCCCAGCAAACCTTCTGAATAAAGCAGTCACTGTTATCTAGCTATGAACTGCAATATTTGTTACTTGGCAACAGTACCTGTTTTTGACATAAATAATATTCCTGGTGTCTCTCTAATTGTTCTGTTTGGTTATTTATGCTCTTTAATCATTTAATAAACAAGTCATAGTTATTGTAGTTTTATTTTTGTTGTCGTTTAAAAACGTAGACAAGACTAAGCTCAAAATGATCCTAAGCTCCTGCCAGTGTAGGTCTCCTGTCTCTGGTCTCATTTTTTTGTGGCATTTGAATGTATAATGTTTTGGACAAAGTCTAAATGTAATAAATGTTCATGTTTTTCATTAGAATACAAAGAGCATTAGCTCTATTTGTGATTTCTAAACCAACACATTTGAATAGTGAATTTCTTTTTAAATAGAAAAAGTTATTTATTAAAGAAAAAGGATGTCATTTACCATGTAAATGTCAGCATGAGGACATAGTGACATACCATGGGGTTTAAATGTCAGACAACATTCATAAGCTGGGATTTTTTTTTTTTAAATAAACTGAATATTTTTTAATATTTAAAGCAAAGAATCTGTAGATATTCAGTATATTCAATATTCTGCACAGTTTCTAGGTCATTATTTAGAAATTTGGTGATCGTGACCTTTTTAACTGTTTTATTCAAAAGGTCATAATTTGTTCTGCTGAAACGTGATGTGTTCAGACAACAATGATGTGATCTGAAGTGGATCAAACTTCTGGAGTCCTTTCCAGCTCGAGTTTAGAATCAGAATCAGAAAGATCTTTATTGCCAGGTATGTTTTCACATACGAGGAATTTGTTCTAGTACAGAAGCTCCACAGTGTAACAGAATGGCAACGAAGAGACATGAACACATATAATATAGTTTTATGTACAATGGAAAAATGTGCAAATTGAAATATAAATAAGTAAGTATGTGTTTTAAGTAAATAGTGTAAGAATAGTGTGTGTTCCGTGTATGTCAATTGTTCATCAGATGGATTGCCTGAGGGAAGAAGCTGTTCCTATGTCTGGTCATTCTGGTGCTCAGGGCTCTGTAGCGTCGACCAGATGGCAACAGTTCGAAGAGTGATTGACTTTGCCCTTTTGCACACTCTGGAGAAGTACAGGTCTTGGAGAGTGGGGATTGTTGTGCCAATGATTCGCTCAGCAGTCTGGACTACCCTCTGTAGTCTCCTGAGGTCGAATTTGGTAGCTGAGCCGAACCAAACAGTCACTGATGTGCAGAGGATGGATTCGATGATGGCAGTGTAAAACTGTTTCAGCAAATCCTGTGGCAGGTTGAACTTCCTCTGCTGGCGAAGGAAGTACAACCTCTGCTGAGCCTTTTTCACAATGGAGTCAATGTGAATGTCCCACTTCAGGTCCTGGGAGATTGTGGTTCCCAGGAATCTGAATGATTCCACTGCTGTCACAATGCTGTGCATGATGGGGAGTGGGGGGAGAGCAGGGGGGGTTCTCCTGAAGTCCACGATCATCTCCACTGTCTTCAGCGTGTTCAGCTCCAGGTTGTTAAGGCTGCACCAGACAGCCAGCCGTTCAACATCCAGTCTGTTAGCAGACTCGTCACCGTCCTGGATCAGGCCGATCAGTGTGGTGTCGTCTGTGGTGTCAGTCATTTAAAAACGTAGACAAGACTAAGCTCAAAATGATCCTAAGCTAGTTTAGAGCCTCATTAAGGCAAAAAACGGACAAAAAGGGACCAGGAAATTTGTATAAATTCAACTTTATACTCAACTTGCTGAAACCGATGAGCTGAAGACTGGAAAATCTAACCTCAGATTTCTATGATTAAATTTTTGTGCATGCGGAAATGCTTTTCTATTCACCATGGTTATTAAATGGTATTGTATGAGTTTTTGGATGAGTATCCTTTCTGACACTTCGAACCAATTGTGCCATTTTCTGCTGACCTGTTTTTTTCAGCAGCAATCAATTACAATGAATATACAGTACATAGATGAAATGCTTTTTCACATGTAGTTCATTATAAACTTTTATCTCAAATATGCTAACTAGATTGAGTACAAATTTAGCTATCAACTAGATACACAAATCTGACGAGTTCCATAAAACTATAACAAAATAAATTCCATTTAAGCTTTTATTCTGAAATAGGACGACAAGAATATAATGCTGTAAAGCCCAGTTTTTTACTCCCATTGTACTGGTGGCTCATGCATTCAGTATTGTTTCTTGTATTTTGGGGCTGATGTATTACACCTGCGCTACACTGAGAGGCCACTGCCACAAGCACCCTGGTACAAGCTGCCTCCCAATCATTCTATCTGCGACAGGAGATCAGGGTGGAAGCTGACAAGTCATTCCAATCAATCAAGATAGTTATCAGAAACCAGAGCCTCATGGGCTGCTTTGGGACCACCAGCAGGACTCTGTGAGCCGATTGTGGAATTCTGTGGAGCAAAGAAATCTAAAACAGGACAGAACTGTGTGTCCTGCATCTGCCTCAGAATGCTGATTTGTTGCCCATCCCAGTACCCAGTCAACTTTATTTTTTAAATTATACATGTTACATGAATTGTGGTGAGTGGCATGTATCAGGACACAAATTCAAGTGGAATGAACTCACTGATTCTGAATGTAATATAAACATTCAAGCAGCTTTAATTATTTTATTTCAACAATTAAAATAACATTATGGAATGAAAACAACACCTTGTTTGATTGGCCTTTAATAGTTTACTCGATTTAGATTGAGATATAGACATGAAAATGTTCTGATGGAGCTAATTGTTTTACTAATGGAATATTAAGCGACATGTAGTAATAATAATAATAATAATAATAATAATAATAATAATAATAATAATAATGATAATAATGATAATAATAGCCACTACAAGGCACTTCAAGAAAATAACACAAAGGCTTTGTAAAAAATTAACTTTCAGGGAGTGACAATATGTTCTCATGACTCAGATTAAGCCCTGATTTCCATGCAGACCTGATTTCCATGCAGCCCTGCATACACACACTCACTCACATGCATACACTCCCAAACACTCTCATGGACTCACACGCACTCCCAAACACACACATGCACCACCAAACATTCTCACATACACTCACATGCACTCATACACGCACACTATTGAACTATATTCTTTTATGGTGCACGTGGCTCGAGGCTGTAACATGAGTGACGTCACATGTTAGTTAGCTGTTAGCTTGTTGCTAATACGGAGGCCATAGATATATACACTAGATGTCGCCTTGTATACGGCAGTACATTGGAACGAATGCGTCAATTGAACCGCCATCTTGGTACAGGGGATCCCCTCCTCTTAATGCATTAGTGTCAAGGTAGGCAAAGAAATAAAATCACCATCAATCATCATGAATGCGATTTCTAGTTTTTTTTGGTTCGTTCCAAAGGTCAGACATGTATTTATCATTAAGTCCAGAGAAAATTTAAGGTTTTGATATTAAGACAATCTACTTTTTCACAATATAATGCATAGTGCTAGTAGGTGTAGGATTATTAGTTGCATTCTTCCACTTTAGTAAACTTCCTATGAACAATCACTACTTATAGCCTACTGCATGCAACACTGCTACAATGGTGTGACTATACATGTTCATTTAAACATTTACATTGTATTGGTTTATTAAATATGATACACAAATCAATTTGCAGGTGGAAGCAAATCACGAATTTAAGAGGAACATAATGTGAAAGTTAGATAGTTGAGGTGCCAAAGACTGTTCAATCTTTTATTTATTCCTTTCCCACAATACTTTTTTCCACATTAAATAAGTATGTAATAAAATCACATAAACAAAACAAAACAAAAAAAAAAACAAAGTTTGACTTTGAGGCTGAACTTGTGTTACACTGCTAAGCTAACTGGTGACATCCTTCCAGGTCTGTCAGCTGAGTTAACCAATAAAAAATAAGTGTTTATTGTCCCTGCAACTTGTCCATGACTGACGTCTCTGTTTATCACTTAGGAATCTACAAACAGATTCAGATTCTGATTATTTTATTTAATATAGAAATGTCAGCAATCAAAAGCTATTTTCATGGCAAAAATTCTACTACAAAAACACAAATATCATAAATACAATAAAAACAAAAATATAAACAGAAAGTCATATTATACATATTTTAAATTAACATAAGATAAAAAAAAATCCAAACCCTTTTCAGGCATAATGTCATTAAATATGTCCTTAAGTGAAGTAACTTGATAAAAGAGCATTCTTCTTGTGTTAAGTCCAGGACAATCTAATAAGATATGTTTGACAGATAAGGGAATCTTACAGAACATACATAAAGTTGGGTCTTTTCACCTTTAAGCAAAAAAAGCATGGGTCAATTTTTAATGTCCTTATTAAGAGCTTCGGAATCTACAAACATTGTCGGTTTCCCTAACTGTCAAAAACTAATGGGTAACTAGCATGGATTAGCTGTGGTCTTTAACCAAGGGCTGAAACAAACCAACGGAACAAGAAATATAATTTTCTAACATTCAACACCATAAAACACATTCTCACTTGTGAAATGTAATCCCTTGCTGTCTGGTTCTTATATTTCTTTCGTCTGAACATCCAAACGCAGCACAGAAGTCCGGCATCGTCCATGCATTTAAAGTACAAGAGCACTGTACAAAGATGGCGGCGGTTTTGACGCATTTTTAGGACCCCAATGCGACATCTAGTGTATAGTAGATATATATGACAGGGAGGCATAAACGTTTTAGCCCAAATTTTACTAATCGAAAGTACGGAGGTAAAAAAAAATTACCCGTACATGAACAATTACAATGACGAGACCAACGCAACATATACACTATATTACTAACATTCACCATAAACACAAATCTTTAACGAAAGCGCACTTTCCCTCGTCACATATTCGTCCTGTGCGTTTTCGGTTCATGTCACATTACAGCGCCCCCTGCCGTGTGGAGTCGTAATAAACTACAAGAAAAACAGGCAAGAAAAACTACTTGCTTGTTTATTTAAACGTTTCCATTTCTTGGGGATTAAATAATGTACGTGAGGGAGTGAAATAAAAACGATATTCTTTTTTTTAACCCAAGCAACTGGCTGAAGTCGGTCAACAGGTCGCGTGGCGTTAGAAGCTGTTCTGCTTTGTGCCAACAGGGGGCGACATTTCCGTTACTCCCCCAGAGCCGTGTGGGTCCGACTGGAAACGGTGCTGCAGCAATATTCCAGTAGTTCGGTGGGAAAATGAATAAAACCACGGTAGGTTTCATATCTTCTTCATCATATTTCTCATTAAATAATAACGAAAGCACAGTTATATCGTGTATAATTTGTGTACACGCCTGAGGTGAAGGCTGTGTTGATGGTCTCAGTGCTGGAGCTTCAGTGCTGCTGCTGCTGCTTCTGAGGGAAAAGTTTTCTTTACTGTCACCAACCTTTTATTGTTCGACAATAAACAAAGGAAAAGTCTTTGTGTTTAACTGTAAATGAGCTTTAAATACGATCAGCAGATGTTATCTTTCCGTGTAGGCGTGAGAAGGATCGGATTAAGGCCAGATTTGGCCGTTATTAGTGACATTGTTTACATGAGTGAAGTGATTCGGTGAGAATCAACTCTTCTTTATAAACGGAAAGAAAATCATGCTGGCTGAACTCCTGTATTGTGCCCCAGGGGCTGATATAAGGGTGTATGGGGGTAGGGCAGGGGACGTGGCAGATTCCCCCGCGCGTATACACTGTTTTGTGTGTTTGTATTCTGTGGGTTACAAAAGTTACACAAAATTCTAACTCGTATGTGGATCCTGAGTGAGTCAGTGGGTCAGGTTCCGGTTCCGAATCGACTCCAATGCAGCTCGATTGCAGTTTCTGAATGTGTGTGTGTGTGTGTGTGTGTGTGTGTGTGTGTGTGTGTGTGTGTGTGTGTGTATATGTATACGTGTGTGTGTGTATATGTATGTGTGTGTGGGTGTGTACGTATATGTGTGTGTATGTATGTATGTACAGTCATGGCTAAAAGTGTTTGCACCCCTCACAGAAAAGTATTTTGCAATTACACATGTTTGCTATACACCTGTTTATTTCCTTTGTGTGTATTGAAACAACACAAAAAAAAACAAAAAAAAAAAACAAAGGAAAAAGCAAATTTCACACAATTTCACACAAAACTCCAAAAATGGGCCGGATAAAACAAACAAAATTGTGGATAAATAAGTTTGTTTCAAGCATGTGGTGCTCTTCTAAACTCACCTGGGGCAAGTAACGGGTGTGGGCAATATAAAAATCACACCTGAGGAGAACAGAAAGAGGAGAAGGGAATTGTCTGAGGACTTAAGAATCTCAAGGTTACAAGTCCATCTCCAGAGATCTAGATGTTCCTTTGTCCACAGTGCACAACATGATCAAGAAGTTTGCAACCCATAGCACTGTAGCTAATCTCCCTAGACGTGGATGGAAGAGAAAAACTGATGAAAGGTTGCAATGCAGGATAGTCAGGATGGTGGATAAGCAGCACCAAACATCTTGTGGATAGATGAGACCAAGGTAGAGCTTTTTGGTAAAGCACATCATTCTACCGTGTACCAAAAAAGGGATGAAAAGAACACTTACAGTCAAATATGGTGGAGGTTCAAAGATGTTTTGGGGTTGTTTTGGTGCCTCTGGCACTGGGTGCCTTGACTGTGTGCGGATTACCAAAGAATTTGAATCTGATGCGTGCAGCTACCGGAAGCCAGTGGAGGGATCGCAGCAGCGGGGTGGTATACGAGAACTTTGGCAGGTTGAAAACAAGCCGGGCAGCTGCATTTTGGATCATTTGCAGAGGACGGATTGCGTTCATAGGTAGACCTGCCAGCAGTGCATTGCAGTAATCCAGTCTAGAAATGACAAGAGACTGAACAAGTCCCTGAGCAGTCTGTGTGGACAAAAATGGTCGAATCCTTCTAATGTTGTAGAGAAGAAACCGACATGAGCGTGTCACATTAGCAACATGAGAGGAAAAGGACAGTTGATTGTCCATGGTTACCCCAAGGTTGCGAGCTGTGGCTGAAGGGGAGATCAGATTGTTGTGCAAGGATATAGCAAGATCATGACCTGGGGATGAATCACCTGGGATGAACAGTATGTATGTATATATTGTATGTATGTATGTATGTATGTATGTATTGTGTGTGTGTATGTATGTATTGTGTGTGTATGTATTGTACATACAATACATACACACACACAATACATACATATGTATGTATGTATTGTGTGTGTGTATGTATGTATTGTGTGTGTATGTATGTATGTATGTATGTATGTATTGTGTGTGTGTATGTATGTATTGTGTGTATGTATGTATTGTGTGTGTATGTATTGTATGTACAATACATACACACACACAATACATACATACATACATACATACATACAATACATACACACACAATACATACATACATACATACATACATACGTACGTATGTATGTATGTATGTATGTATTGTGTGTGTGTGTATGTATGTATTGTGTGTGTATGTATCGTATGTATGTATGTATTGTATGTATTGTGTGTGTGTGTGTATGTATGTATTGTGTGTGTATGTATCGTATGTATGTATGTATTGTATGTATTGTGTGTGTGTGTATGTATGTATGTATGTATGTATGTATGTATGTATGTATGTATGTATTGTGTGTGTGTATGTATTGTATGTATGTATGTATTGTGTGTGTGTGTATGTATGTATTGTGTGTGTGTGTGTGTGTGTGTGTGTGTGTGTGTATGTACGTACGTATGTAGTGTGTGTGTATGTACGTACGTATGTATGTATGCAGCTATACAGATGCAAACCTTGAACCCAATGCTCAAGGAGCCAAATGAAACAAAAAACTCCAAAAAAATCAGAGAAGCAGAAATGTGTTCTGAGTATTTTTCACAGAAATCGCTGTATTTCTTACATACAAAAAATGTTTGAAGCAATTTTAAAACATAAACCTTCTTCTACACATACAGGTTAGTTTATGTTCACGTGTTGTCGTATCTCTGTCCGATTTCCTTCTGATTAAACCTTTTGTTTGATAATGAACCTGATTTTGTTTTGTCTTCAGCAGTGCATCTGTCTCTCACCCAACCAGAATAGTTGTGGACAAGAAAGTAATCAAAGCCAAACGATGACAAACTATTATTCTGATGTGATAATAGTATGTGCATAAAAAATATCAATCTTTCTATTTAATTTTAATGTCCTTGTAAATCACCTACTCAGCACAAAGTGTGGGTGTGTGAAAATATCCCAATCGTGTGTAGACTGGTTTTTAATTTGCGTTACTATTAATTTTGTTACTGCGTCGTATAAACTAGTGACATTACTTTAGATCACACAGGTGATTGGGGAAGACTGGGTAGTGCAGGAAATGTCTCTTCTTTTCCTTGTGTGCTATGGCTTTGTTTTTATTTGGTGGGATTTCTATTAATGCTCTTGAATATTATCTGTCAGTTGTTTGAATTCTTTGTTTCCTCGATTGCTGTCTGAACCCAAATGCCTCTCTTATTGCTTCGAAATTAGTCAAATATTCTGTGATTAGATGGAGACCGTTGATGGTAAGCAGACCGACTCTCAGTCGGATTGAGGATCGATTGCACCGTTCTAACACCAGTTCAGCTTTGCCAGTATGCTTAAGGTCACTGTCCTGATGGGAATTTATCTTCAGCCTTGCCCAGTTCCTGCTGATGATAAAATCCCCCCAACAAAATAATTTCACCCATGGGTGTTGGAACCATTATATGTGGGTGGGACAGGACCCACCCACTTTTTAAGACCAATAACATTGGACCCACCCACTTTTCCTGTCTCTATTCGGAGCATATGTCTTTTTTAATTATTTTTCAGAGCGCCGCCAGTCGAATCCATTCTGCATGAGGAATGCCCTAATAAATGAAACTCCATTCAGCGTTTTACCTACAGCATTGACCACGCTCCTGCTTCCTGAAATCCATGAGTGTCGACACCGTTATATATGGGTGGGACAGGACACACCCACTTTTTATTTGCTTCCAACACCCATGATTCCACCACAACCATGCTTCATTGTTGGACCGAGGCTCTTAAGGCGATTAGCAGTGTTGGGTTCTAACCAACGTAGTCCAGAAATGTAAGGGAGGGGGGGGGGCGCTATGTTTGGTTAAAAACCCAACCATCAGAGCAGACAATCATATTTCTACGTTTGCTGAGTCTCCATCTAACCGTAAACCCTGTAGCTCTGACATTTTATAACTTTTTAACTATTATATAATATGAAGCAAAAAAAGGATAGTAAGATATATAAGTGTATGAAGCTCGACCTGTCTTTTCAAGTCAAGGTCTTCCCACAAGACTTAGTAAGTTAGTCCTAGATACATACAGTGCAACTGTGCAACCTGGTGTAAACAGTGCAGGACAGGATAAACAAGACAGACAAGACAGTGCAGGACAAAAGACAGTGCAGACAAAAAGTTACAAGACAAAACAAAAAATACAAAAAAGACAATGTACAAAAGACAATAAACACAAACAGTGCCGACCGACCAGTGTAAATACTGTATGTTCAGACGATATTGCCTGCAGTAACACTATAATGATCACAGTTTCTTAGCAGCAGGTCCCTGAGATAATGTAAAGAATTGTGCAAAAACAGCAAACGACTGAAATATTGTACAGTATGTGCAGAACAACAGAAATGATTAGACAGTGTGTGCAAAGAGCAAAAAATTTAAAAAGTGTGCAAAAACAGCATGTAAACACGTTGATGGATGTATATTTAACTTCCTTTTAGAGGGATGTACTGTTACTACTAGCTCAACAGTGAAAGACCTCGGTGTTATCTTAGACAGCAACTTGTCTTTTAAAAACCATATCGCCCATACTACCAAACCAGCCTTCTTCCACCTTAGAAATATTGCCAAGTTGAGAAACATCCTGTCTGTCTCTGATGCTGAGAAGCTAGTTCATGCATTCATGACCTCTAGACTGGACTATTGTAATGCATTACTAGGTGGTTGTCCTGCATCTTTAATAAATAGGTTACAGTTAGTCCAAAATGCAGCTGCCAGAGTTCTCACTAGGACAAGAAAGTATGACCATATAACCCCAATTTTATCATCTCTACACTGGCTACCTGTTAAGTTTAGAATTGATTACAAACTGCTGCTACTTACACACAAGGCTCTTAATGGTTTAGCTTCCACGTATCTAACTAGTCTTCTAACACGTTACAATCCTTCACGCTCTCTGAGATCACAAAACTCAGGACTTCTGGTAGTTCCCAGAATATCTAAGTCTACTAAAGGCAGTAGAGCGTTTTCTTATCTAGCTCCCAAACTTTGGAATAGTCTTCCTGATAGTGTTCGGGGCTCAGACACACTTTCCCAGTTTAAATGTAGATTAAAAACTCATCCCTTTAGTCAGGCGTACACATAATACATCCCATAATATCATGCACCAGTGCATCAGACCTGCACATTTTTATGAACAGCAGATATGTTAATCCCTCTCCACTGCTTCTCTCTTTGTACCCATCACGAGGCATCCAGACACTGTACCAGCTCCCAACGTCCTCTGTGGGACGAAGCCTTTGGATGTCCACTTAGCCGAGGACGACTCTAAGAATCCTGAGACATCTCCAGTTAGACTCTGTGATACTAAGGAGATCTGAAGTCCATGATCCTTACACCAATACAACATTTATCTGACTGTATATTACAATCACACCCCCAGTGTCACCCATATGAGGATGAGGTCCCCCTTGAGTCCGGTTCCTCTCAAGGTTTCTTCCTTTACCAATTTAAGGGAGTTTTTCCTTGCCACTGCTGCCTGAGTCACCTCAGACTTGCTCATAGGGGGATAAATACATACACACTGTGAACTATATACATCTAATAATAATCTTGAATTTTTATTCTGTCTTTTTCTTTTATTATTCCTTATGTTTACCTTCTGCTCTATGTTTGTGTCCTGTAAAGCTTTGAGACAATGTCTATTGTAAAAAGCGCTATACAAATAAACTTGAATTGAATTGAATATTGGAAGTGTGTGTATTTGGTGTAGGTCTGTGCAGTCCATACAGTGCGTGTATGTTCTGCTCAGAACAGTTCAGTTCAGTTATTAAGGAGTCTGATGGCTTGTGGGAAGAAACTGTTACACAGTCTGGTCGAGAGGCCCGAATGCTTCGGTACCTTTTTCCAGATGGCAGGGGGGTGAATAGTGTGTGTGAGGGGTGTGTGGGGTCATCCACAATGCTGTTGGCTTTGCGGATGCAGCGTGTGGTGTAAGTGTCCATGAGAGAGGGAAGAGAGACTCCAACGATCATCTCAGCTGTCCTCACTATCCGCTTCAGGGTCTTGTGATCTGAGATGATGCAGTTCCCAAACCAGACAGTGATGCAGCTGCTAAGGACGCTCTCAATGGTCTTTTGTTTTTACGCTTACGTATTTATGTATGTAGTGAAGTGACATACGGCTAAATATGGTGACCCATACTCAGAATTCGTTCTCTGCATTTAACCCATGCAAAGTGCACACACACACACACACACACACACACACACACACACACACACACACACACACACACACACACACAGCAGTGAACACACACATAGCAGTGAACACACACACACCGTGAACACACACTCAGAGCAGTGGGCAGCCATTTTTGTGCTGCGGTGCCCGGGGAGCAGTTGGGGGTTCGGTGCCTTGCTCAAGGGCACCTCAGTCGTGGCCGGCCCGAGACTCGAACCCACAACCTTAGGATTACGAGTCAGACTCTCTAAACATTAGGCCACGACTTGCCCCAAAATGTAGTAGAAGATACTAACGAACTCACGTCAGTAGATCAGTAGAATTTCTGTCTGTTTCTGTGTGTGTGTGTAGATGGAGACCTGGAGTGTATGGTGCATATTGCTGATCAGCTCACTTCTCTCCAACGGCTTTGCAAACAGTGACTTCTATACTTCTATCGGTGAGTCGAGTTGCTGAAACGATTAGATCTCTATTTATTTAGGATAACGTGTTCTTAAAAGTCTCCATTGATGTCTTTGTATATGTGTCTGCTCTGTAATGTGTACAGGCCAAATGACAGATCTGCTGTTTATAGAGAAGGACCTGTTGACATCTCTAAAAGATTATATCAAAGCAGAAGAGAGCAAGCTGGAGCAGGTCAAACAGTGAGTCACTGAAAATGTCCTTTCATGGCAAAGCCAGTTTCTATTTAGGCAGAAATGCCCCATGAGCCACAGAGTCTTAATTCATGTGTTCTGTAAAATTTTAAAACATCTCCTTTTTTATTTCTTTATGAGAAACATTTAGATTTTATAAATATTTTTCCCAGTCCCTCCCTTTTGAGGTGGTTTTCTTACAGAAACTAAAACTATGTAATTGTGGTAAGATGATGTTAGTTATTTTAGTAGCATGATGGTCCACAGCTCAAGTCTGATTGTCCGTCTGACTCAACACACCACTGACTTGGACTCTTACAACAGCCAGACAATATGCTGTCTAAATCAAATAGCATCTGGATGTCTCTCTCTCTCTCTCACTCTCTGTCTCTCTCTCTGTCTCTCACGCTCTCTCTCTCTCTCGCTCTCTCTCTCTCTCTCTGTCTCTGTCTCTCAGGCTCTGTCTCTGTCTCTCTCTGGCTCTCTCTCTCTGTCTCTCTCTCTGTCTCTCTCTCTGTCTCTGTCTCTCACGCTCTCTCTCTCGCTCTCTCTCTCTCTGTCTCTCTCTCTCTCTGTCTCTCTCTCTGTCTCTCTCTCTCACGCTCTGTCTCTGTCTCTCTCACTCTCTCTCTCACTCTGTCTCTCTCTCTGTCTCTCTCTCTCTCTCTCTCTCTCTCTCTCTCTCTCTCTCTCTCTCTCTCTCTCTCTCTCCTGTCAATCACAGTGACACTAGCCATTCATGAGTGTGAGCTTATGTCTGCAGTAGAGGGTAGATTGTGCTTCCTACTGAGACGTGACACTGTTGTGTAATGCAGCACGATCAACATTTAGCTAAAGATAGCTAATGTAATCTAATTCCACAATGAAGCGTTTATTTTAACTATAATTATGTGGGTCACTGCATTCAAACATGCCCGAACCTTTTGTGTAACCAAGCTGGTCTTTTGTACTGACACAAATGGAAGACCAGCTTAAACCCTGTTTCTTAAGTGAGATCAGTAAAAAACATTTCATGGATGTGTGTGTATGTGTGTTTCAGTTGGGTTGAGAAAATGGAGACACTAATAACAACTGCTACACGTGACCCTGAGGGTTTCCTTGGTCACCCGGTAAACGCCTTCAAACTGATGAAAAGGCTGAACACAGAGTGGGGTGAAGTAGAAGACCTGGTGCTTAAAGACGTGTCTGATGGTCAGTGTCAAATCTCTTCTCTGAACACTTTAGATCAAAAATAATTCATCTCTCCTAGCACATCCTTGGAGAGCAATGTGCCAGTGGTTCATTTAAAAACATTTTCTCCGTGCAGAATTTTCTCTCAAGATTAAATAGGAATATGTCGATCTAAATCTGTCAACAGAAGCTGAAACCTATCTAAACAAATATCTTATTTACACAGGATTTATCTCCAACCTAACCATCCAACGGCAGCACTTTCCTAATGATGAAGACCAAGCAGGAGCAGCCAAAGCTCTGCTCCGTCTTCAAGACACCTATAATCTAAAAACAGAGGTTATCTCTACTGGAAATCTACCTGGTGAGTAAGACCTGAAGGATGGAGTGAGTGGTGGACAAAGGTTAGAGTAAAAAGGTTATGACTCACAAAATGCACTGCTTATTAATAATAGCATTAAAAAGCATCTCAATTATCCTGTTTATTCTGTGTGATATTAATATATGTGATGTTATATTTGTCAGTGTTACATAGACCTAACTAGGGTTTAACTTGAAAGGCTATAAATGATATTATATGCGCTTTCATAGGTTTGCCTGCAGATTTGCCGTATAAGAGCACTCTGACAGTGGAGGACTGTTTTGAGTTGGGGAAGATTGCGTACTCCGAGGCCGATTACTATCACACAGAGCTTTGGATGGCGCAGGCTGTGAGACAGTTAGATGATGGTGAGCAGTCAAGCGTTGATGCTGTGACCGCCCTAGACTACCTGAGCTACTCTGTATACCAGCAGGGGGAACTAGAGAGAGCACTGGAACATACAAAACGACTGCTGACACTAGGTAAGGCGTGTGGCCTGGATGTTGTGCAGTGGAGGGTCTGATACTGCAGGATACTGATAGAAACAAATGTACTTAAAGGTGGGGTCTCCGTTGTTTGAAAGCCAATGTTGACATTTGAAATCACCAAAACAAACACGCCCCTAATCCAAATGGGTCCCACCCCTGTATGGATAGCTCCGCCCACACATACGTAACCCAGGCAACTAATGGAAAGAAATGTGTCTTTATCATAGCTGAAGGGAAGAACAATACGATTGCAGATAAACAAACAAGCAAAAATGACACACAAGCATAATCTTGTAAAGGACAAAGGCACATATTAGTTCTGTGTAACAAAGCAAAACCAATGTTACTCACCTATCGAGAAGGAAAAAAGCGCCTCGGCGTCTTAAGTAAAGTCGGCCACGTATTCACAGGTCGGAGTTTCCCGAGTCAATAACTCCTGAGCTAAACGCTGTTACTACACAAAACGCGGTTGTAGCTGCCTCTCTACATTACTACGATAGAAAAGAGGTGTTATTTGTGTAGTAACAGCGTTTAGCTCAGGAGTTATTGACTCGGGGAAACTCCAACCTGTGAATATGTGACCAACTTCCTGCTCCTTCAGTTCTCTCCAGCGCTGGAAAGCTGATCCTATATTAACACGTCCTACTCGAGCCTTATCGTAATTTTTTCTTCTCTTTCTTTCTTTGTTTTTATCCTCCATGTCAATGTTAAAACCACTCCCTGCTAATGTCACACATGCGCACTGAGCACTCTCTCCACTCATGACAAGACCCGCCCCTTTCTGCTCATTGGCTACATGTTAGTTTTGTTTTTGTGTTGTTTGCCGGCCCAACTCAGTTTTCTGAAGCATTTCTCAAACAACGGAGACCCCACCTTTTAAGTTTGTTTGGAAATTGGTGCTTTTTATTTTTTTAAATTGTGCCATCATTTCTAACAGCTAATATAATCATCCCTGCTGTGCAGATCCAACTCATCAGAGAGCCAACGGCAACCTAAAGTACTTTGAATACCAACTGGCCAAGCAGAGAAAAGTAGACGAGGACCAGAGAGGAACAGAGGAGGAGGAGAAAGAAGAGCGAGAGAAGGGAGAGGCAGACAAGAAGAAGGATGTCCATACAGAAAGGAAGAAGTATGAGCAGCTTTGCAGAGGTGAAGGAGTCAGGCTGGTAAGAGTCAAACCTTATTATATGCTTCTTTACATTCAGACAGTACACAGGAACAGCCGTTACAGTGGGGCTAAGTAACAACCACAGCAAATATCACGGAAAATCTTATCTATCCAACCGACTATTGGATCTACAATAACAAGACTCCAGTGTTTCTTTAGTAATGCACCTCAGCATACTGTAGGTTTAAGTATCTGGAAATGGAGGGATAAAGAACACTTTTCTAAGGAGATTCTCTCAGTTGGTGCTCACTTTTTGGTAGAGAGCGATATCAAACACGACGCTCCAAAATCCCCCATAGGTTGCTTGTTTTTGAAGGCTGGTGACATGATTTACACTCTTCATCATTATCAAGTCATTAAGTGGTTTTCAGCAGTTGGCTGGCTTTAGGAGTCTCAATGGATGAACACGTTAATTCACCCTCCCCATATGTTTGCTGTCTGGTGGCTGTTTTATTTGCAGATGACTTAATTAAGAAGAAAATTGAGGAAAAAACGTCCGGATATATTCTTTCCACCATTGTTTATTCATGCGTTTCTCATTGCTCAATGTGCAGATTCCATTATAGTCATTGATTCTCTATGTCCAAAAATAAACCCACTTTTTCCTTCTACCGTCTTAATCTAAAATCAACTATTTTAGAAAGTCCGTAGATCATGTTAGGATTTTATTTTCTTTATTGAATAGTATACCTCCTGGGAGCATTTTGTTTGCAGTAAGCGTTCATTGAATCCAGCTGATTTGCGGGCCGGACCATGTACTTGATACAGCTACAGTATATAGGACTGAATTTATAGTCTCCTACTCTTTATTTTACACCACACAGACCCCACGCAAACAGAGCCGGCTATTTTGCCGGTTCTATGACAACAACAGGCACCCGTACTATGTGCTGGGCCCGGTGAAACAGGAGGATGAGTGGGACAGGCCACGCATAGTACGTTACCACAACATCATCAGCGACCGGGAGATGGAAAAAGTCAAAGAACTGGCCAAGCCCAGGGTGAGTAACATAAAATCAAAGAATGTTATGAGTTACAAATGCTTTTATTTCTGATCAGTTTTAGTATTTTGTGCTAAATGAATTTTATTACTGGTTATAAAACAAATCGCAGATCACTGGATTCATGACTAGAGCTGAAAAGTAGACTAGACTTTTGTGCTCCTGTTCGTTTGTACTGAATTTAAAAAGTTTGCCTAGACTGAGGCAGTTTCTGTCTCTTTGGAAATACCCAAACTTATCTGCTGCCGTAGTTCTATTAATAATATGATTACAGGCACAGCATGACCTGGTAGTTCAGGCTAACTGAGGAATGGGTTAATTCATGAAACTTTGGGCCTCATTTATCAAGCTGGAACCAATGGATTTATTTTTAAAAGTAGCATGTTTTTGAATGTTTTCACAAGAAATTCAGCATTAATGAAAATCCTATCATTCTTAAAAACATTTGAATTCTATGCAGTGAATTCTAAATTTATCTTAAGACCAACTAATCAAGCCTTAACTTGATCAACTCAAAATTTTAGACTTTTGCATTTACAGCACTAAGCAGACTGACTTTTACCCCTTTTCCACCAAAAAGAACCGGGTGCTGGTTCAGAGCTAGTGCTGGTGCTGGTTCAAAGTTGGTTCCACTGGCGAACCTTCTAAGAACCGGTTTGCCTTTCCATCGGTTAGAGAGCATCACAGAGCCGAGTCTGACGTCACTGTATACGTGTCACGTTACACAGCAACGTTAGCGAAGCAGCGGCAAACACAAACGCATCAACAATGGTGGATGTTGCTTTACTGTTAATGCTCATGGCTTTGTGAACCTACAGTGGAATCCAACGAGTACGTGCAGCTCCGTGTAATCTGTATAAACAGAGGTTGTAATTGAAAAAATATATATCATTATTTTATCATTAACACAGAAAAAAGTTAGCCTTAGCATGTAGCTACCTACTATCATGTGTGCTGATAATGTATCATATTGCGGTAAACTAAAAGTGTATTAAACATTAGTATACTTAAGGTACATTATCAAATGTGTTAACAGTAACCCCACCCACAGGTGCTAACACTAGCCCCACCCACAGCGTTCTTAAGTCTAGACCAGCAACGTTTTGGTGCTACTTAAGAACCACTTTTCCTGGTTCAGTGCCGGTGCTTTGGCGGTCGAAAAAGAAAGAACTGATTTTAAATTAGGCTCCGAACCAGCACTCAAACTGCCTCGGTGGAAAAGGGGCAATTGTTGTTTATATCTAATCATTTCCAGGCTAGTTCACTAGATCAGGGTGCTATCAAGAAAAATTATAGATCAATTATTTTATATTAAATAGTACAAAATATGAAATCTAAAGGAACTGGT